>NW_010394762.1:40580-50381 GCF_000710305.1 Buceros rhinoceros silvestris
GGCGGGCGTTGTTGTTCGGGCAGAAGAGGCCGAGCCTCCCTGCCAATATCGTGTTAAGTTTTGTTGCCATGCAACAGAAGGCAGCAGAGGGGCCCTCTGACAGAATGGTGCCTGACATGGAGTGCATATGAAGCAAACGGGTATGAAACAAAGAAAAAAATTAAATATATATAAAATAAATATTTTTATCAAGCAAAAGCTACAAATCATAGAAAATACCATATACTGGTTTCATGGAAAACATATACAAGATAATGGTAAGTCTTTTCTGGCCCTTACATGCAACTCTAACTTGATTTGTTCATGACAATTCTCTCTGATCACACAGTGAGATCCAAAATAGGACTTTGGCGTCAGCAGTATAATTCAGAAGGAATTTAAGCACCTGAGTTCATTAAAAGAATCAAAAAAACCTGCTAAGGTGACCAATAGGCCGTAGTTGCTTAAGCTGTCACAAGATAACTTTCTGTTACACATACCACAGACACACCATCACTGAACATGGATGTATCTCTTTCCGCAATGCTGATTCAGTCGATGGGCTCAGCGCAAGATTAACGTGCACTGATACCTCTGAGTACAGCACAACATTGTTGTTACTTACATTTTTAAAAAGGCAGCAGACTGGTGCTAGTGACCTTTCATGAAATTTTCTCTTGATGACATCTCCTACCCAGCGAGCAGGGAGTACTGGTTTTTACCCATTAAGCTATTCAATAGGCTGTAAAATTTGTGCATGTGAACTTTAAAACAAAAAACTTCTAATTAAGAAATTAAAGCAGTAGGACAAAAAGAGATCTGTATCAGAATGAATCAGAATGCTTTTTTTCCTGCTCCCTGCCTTCATGACGCCGGGCTCCAATAGTTCTCACACCAAAACTACAATAAGAAAGAGTGGTTGACACTGGGAGAGGAGGAGAGAGTAAGAGACACGAGCATTGATTGATTACAGCTGACATCTGTCCCTGCGCTCAGAATGCAGAAATGAGAATATCCTTCGGAGTATCCAAGCACCATGGTCTCCAGCACTATGCATGTTCTCTATCGCTGTCTAGAGTCATGTTACATATCAATATAGTGGCTGATGGTTAAAAAATCTGAGGAGAGGGGAGAACACACGAAAAAACAAGATAATACATTGTAAAAGGGGAAACTCCTACATTTAATTTTTACTCTTTCTTTCCTCTCTACCCTTTTGCTTGTTCCATCTCACATGGAACAAAGCCTCCAGAAGCAATACTGGTTATATCTGAGATTCAAAGTTCTAGCTATTAGGCACTGTGACAGTTAGCTACAAGTGATGTAGTGCCATTACTTTTAAGCTTCATACACAGATACGTACCCACATATCAACATACGACAAAAACATCAAATCTCAGAATCAGCAGCACAATGTTGGTAATGTTTACAGAGTCAATTCACTAACATGGATTTAGCAACGGGAGGAAAGATCAAAGTCAAACTAATAGAGGCAATTTTGTTTGTCTGTGTTGGTTTTGGAAAGAAAGTATTATCATGAATAGTCTTAATGAAAACTTTTTTTGCCAATTCCCCATTGCCTTTATTGATGAAAACCTGAAATTTTTATCTGTGTTGAATTCGGTGGTAACTCCTTGTGATAATACTTTATATTTTGACTTGCTGTCCACAAAATGTCAGAAATTATATCTCTACACACTTATTCAAAACAATGTTGTATAGTCCTTGACAAGAGACAACAAAGGACAAATGACACATAGCTGAACACCTCAAACAGAAAAAGAGAGACATTAGTAATTACAGGTACCCAACCCACTTGATCCTGTTACAACTAGGATTAACTATGTAAAGAAAGGAAAGAGAAAACGAGGGCTCTTGTTAAATAAGTACCAGTTCAGTTTCTCTCTTTCTCCTCACTTTCTTTTCTTATAGCTCCACTTGCTACTTGCTGCCCACCATGCCATTACAGAAAAGCACTGATTTCTTTCTGCACTTTTCTTTAACGGTCTCAACGAGTCATCTTAGATCTGAATCTTAAAACAAGGGAAGAGAGTATTATGCATTTGGTCTTATTTTCATCAACCTACTACACTTAAGGTAAGCATCAAAGAGGGGCTAGCTAGACCTCACACTAGAAGCATTCATTTCTTACACACAAAACAACAAGCAAGGCTGCGCTGCTATGTCTGACATCATTGATTTCAGCACTTTGTCACCTGGAGCTGCTGAAATAAATCCCCCCACTAATGTAGCATGCACGCACTGAAGTCACCCAAGTGGTCAACAACCACCCCGACTGACACTATGGGGTTTTTTGAGCAGTCTTGATGATCCCAGCCAGCATCTTAAGCCTTAGACGTTCAGCAAGGGAAGCTCCTCCATCCTGGTGGAGCAGGAAGGGTGACACCTCTTATACATCTCAGTCCCTTTGGTTCCTCAACCCCTGAGATCACTATGATGTTTGAAGTCCTCAAGAGCCCTCCCAGCCATGCTTAGAGGAGTTCTCACTCTTCTGCACATCAATAAACATTTCCATTACACTAACTTTCAGGAAAATAACACTTTTAATCATACCTGCTTCTGGGAGTCCAGTAAGGTTGCAAAGCCCATCATGGGAGTCATTTTGAGGATTTAGGATTTAGATTTTTGACGATTTGGATGTCAGTTCTTTATCAACATTCTATTCCACAGTATTCCTGTAAAATTATACTTGTCTTCCCATAGAAGAGGATATATATGATCATTTTGTTTTGTATTGAGATTAGAGTGTAAAACTGAATGTCACAAAAACGTCATTAATTCAGGATTCTCAGTTTGAGAAGACTTGAGACTGACTTAATGAAGTAATCAGGATTGCAGGCAACTTTGTACATACAAGGGAGAGTTCCCACTGACAACAGAGGTAGCTGGTCAACACTTCTGGAAGTCAGACAGCAAGTGTGGAAAGCTGGGTAGCCAAAAAATGAAAATCTTAGTATTAGCAGACATCTGTGAAAACTTTGGGTAACAGGCCTACCATTAGATAGAAATAACGTGGAAACAACAGGAATAGAATCCTTGACAGTCTCATAAAAGATATCGTTTCTCTTTGTACTGTTCCCTTTTTGGATCTGGGGCCATTCTTCAATGAACAGAAAAATGGCAGAAAAAGCAGTTTTAGAGTGAAAAGAGTAAGAAGAGATGAAGAGATGAAGAGAGAGGAGAATAGGAGGAGATTGAGCAGAACACACCTTCACAGAACAAGAGTGCATACAGCATCAGATGAAAGAAAAAAGGCTTTCAAGATCAAGTACTTTGATTGCTGATTTAAAATAGTTGTTTGCTTTTCAAATTATCCTATATGGGGAAGAAAAAACTTAAATGTATTTGGTATGTTGATTGAAATACCTTTTTTACTTGTTTTGCTTTTTGACAGACTGCAATAATAAAAATTGAGTTTTTCAAAACTTTTCTGTATATTTTCTGAAGCAATAGGGAAAAAACCCAGTATCACCAAGACTGTACTCTCTGATTTACTCATCCACTTCTTTTTAGCATCTGCAACAAATTAGGTAGGAGCTAGAGATATCAAGCTTTTAACCATAAGCCTTTGGCTCATCTCCAAAAACGGTCTGTATTACACTCCCATGAGACAAGGATTTCTGTGGATAATATAGTATCTGATATAATAATCACAGACAGTATTGTAATGCAAATAACAGAAAGACACCAATGGGGGTTGGTTAATCGTAATTACAGAATCTTAGCCTGGTGCTAAGATCTTGATTGTTAGCACAGGTAAGAATGGAAACAGACAGCAGTATGGCAGCACCGCAGCCATGTCAAAATCGGAGAGGGTATGATGTGGTACATAGTCATAAATATTTGTCACCAGGCTTTTTTAGGAAGCATCCTTTCAAACGCATCACTTACTTAGAACAAATCATACCACATTCATTTGGTCCACTCTTGATTTGCATATAGGTACAAGAATATGCAATAAACTGGCTAAATTCACAGCTGTGCAGCTTGCCCAAAAGGTGTTTCTCCACAACAGTATTAATTATATTTTTCTCTTTTTTTTCCTACGAAAAACATCTTAAGCAAACTGAGGTCAGGTAAACTCCTGATACAAATTTTGTGTGTCTCTGGAACTACTACTGAAATGGTACCTCATCTGAAGGATGCACAGTGGTGTGATGTTATACCAAAGACATAAAAGCTTTCATGAGTTTATAGTTGCAGATAAAATGCAGCATAGGAAGAATTACCTGTTTAGAACAGGAACTGGCCTAAGACACCTTGTAGGATTTTATGTACATAACAGAAAATTAAGGGCTTTATTTTAATTACCCACTCCACCCTACAAACAAGAATATCAAAAAAATACGAACCTGTATGACACAAATCTAACCCCATATATGGAGACCTTCAACTAAAACTAATCAAACCACAGTAAGGAAATCTAGAAAGGTCCCAAGAGTTGATTTGTGAAATTACCAGTTGCATGATAGTTACCCATTCCTAATGCCCTCCCTTCTGCTCTTCTCTGCTGCTGTAAAGTGCATGATCAGCCCCTGCCATCTGCACTGACTTTTCGGCAGGGCGATATCTCATTTCCTGACTGTTGCAGTACCCAGCAGTAAGGGCAGAGCTATCTCGCTTCAGTCAGTGGATGCTCTCTTGCAGGCTGGGCGTGAGGGGAGGCAGGACAGTGCTACCCTCCCACCCAGCCCACCCCTTCCCTAAAAACATAGAGAGACAGGTCAAAAATGGTCTTCACAGCCTGCACTGATAACCCACTGTCCCTCCTGGCTGGAGAAGCCTTCCCCATACCTTGGGTCAGAACTTCCATGCTGTGTGGAAAGGGATGAAAGTGCAGTGTCTGTTTCCTCAGTAACTGCGCCTGACTGATCAGACTAACCAGATAAACCTTCAGCATATGTAACAGTTTGATGTAACCAGCCCCAAACAGAGATTGCCCGATATACACCTCCCCACAGAAATTAGCCAGAGGACCTTTGTGCCTCTGCCCACATTGCAATGCTTATGGCAGCACCTCAATTCATTTTTCATTTTTTGCCCAGAAAAAGAGGAATAGCACTCACAGAGTAACAGATCTTTAATTTAAGAGCCTTAGTAAGGGTATAAGTTTAAATCACCTTGTCTGCAGTGCTAGAGAGGCAAATTCAGAGTTTACAGGAAATTCCTCGGTCCTACTCTGCCCCAGCTGGATCTGTTCATAAAAGCTTGTGCCATGTTGTGTAAGATACAAGTTATTGGAGCTTTGTGCTTCACTTAAGAAATGCAATGTACGCCGAAGGTTAACACTACATACACGTGTATTCTAGCCTGACACTTTCGTCTGCTCATTAACGCGGAGAGAGACAAAGAACTTTGGTTGTGTGCCTGTGCATGTGTGTAGACAGACATACATCACAGATTTTTAGGAAGTGGTATTTGAAACAGGACTGGGCAAATTTGCAAAACTTCGGTTACTAAACCTGTACAAGAAAGTTCAAGAAAGAAATTTAAACATAACAGTACTATTTTCTGTTTAACATTGTATTTTTTGTTTTCTGCTACATCCTGCATGGTTCAAAAAATACCAGACTGTGACTGCAGCCTGTAGACACAGCATTCTGTGCCACTGAAAGCTGCTCTGTCAGGCACTTCCTAAGCCCCTTCAGAAAATTTTCTTTCTAGAGTATCTTGCAAGGCCAAAATGCATGTGGGAAGAAGAAGCAGCTAAGGCCCTGTATCACTAATATCATTTGTAACAGTATAGCAGACTGTCAGGTAGAAAAACAAAGACAAAATTCAAACACCTGAAAGCTCATTAACAAAATTAAGGCTCTCATACACAATTATAATATCATTTGGAATTATATAAACAGCAGCATCCTCAGTCCAGTTTGGATTACGGTTGTAATAATGTTGATAACCTGGCTTACCTGCTCCCAGACTGCTCCTCTGCTGAACAGAACTACCCAGAAAACTTTGATAATACAGAGTAATATTGATTATTGTGGATCATATAAAATAATATATATGGATGTTCTATTTACATGTTGATGGGTCAACTCCTGCCTCTCTTACACCTTGCAATGCAAATAAAACATTTATCAAACTCACAGAGGGGCTTGAAGAGCATTTATTTGTAAAGAATTTGTGTGCTGTAGGTAAGCAGTGCTTATTGAACACTTGCCTGGGGTGTATTGTACATCCTGCAGGACGGAATTACCTTTCCAGATCTGCACGCCAGCTGTGATTGCCAATATTATTCTCTCTCATGCATGCTCCTATCCATGGGTCATAGTGTCCCACTAAAGACTGTTTTACACCATTCTGGTAAAGTTTAATGGCTGGAGGAAAGTATACTGCACCCTTTATGCTGCCAGATTAATGTAGCAACAGCTTTGTACAAGCGAGAGAAGTTTGACTAATGTTCTTAGTGACATGAAGGAATGGACAGAAATCTGTCCCTTCCTCCTAAAAACACCTACCTTGAAAACTCTGGGAATTTTGTACTTCGGACACCCCATGCTGTTCTAGGTCCTGCTCTCACCCTCTAAAACCAAACAAGCTTTCTAAGAATGGTATCAGAGCTGTGTGGGATATTGGAATCACAACGAGAACAGGCAGATTTCACAGGATAATTTTTCTTCTTTGTGTCAACTATTCAACAGAAACTCCCTGGAAAGCCAGTGCTCCCAGTGCCCTGGTCTGCTTGACCTGCTCCACCCCGCACTAACTGCAGATGGAAAATTGAGTGTTTAGCAATACATAGACAAATGGAATTTGTGTAAACCTTGTCAAAGCATCTGGCTGAAATATCAGAGAACATCTGCAAGAACAGTAGTGCTGTTCAGCATTTCCTGGTGCAGTAGGAGGGTCACGCTGAGGTCTCTTATTTATTTTATTTGAATAACTATGTAATACTTTTTTTCCCTCAATGTCATTATCTCATTCTATGGTAATTTGAAATTTTACCAATCTACATCAGTCAAACATTGCCATTCAAAAACTCCATTGGTGGTGTTGTGACTAAGAAGAGTAATCCCTCTCAAACAAGATGAATAGGTCTTGCATTGTTCAACAATACTTAACTCAAAACACAAAATGCACAAAGCCAGGTTTACAGAGACCTTAGAGGCATATACACAGAGAGAAAAAATCCCCAGAAAACAGAAATTTAACTAACAAATCTGAAAGTTTGTGATTGTAACCTTATCCCTCTAGGGGAGTGTGTGAACTGAAAGTGTGAAAAAAAATAATAAATGGGAAATGACAAAATATATAATAGTACCAGTGAGAAATATATCTATAATAGGGATGAAAGCTCATCAAGCTATTGCTCTCCTGCAAGAAAAAACAGTCACTCAAAGGCCAAGGTTTAAAATAGATATTTTAGCTATGTCTATGTATATTAGATGGATATATCTATTAGATATATAGATAAATCTGTAGATATATCTATATATCAGCTATACGTAGAAGTAGATATCTCTATTTATATCTGAGTCCGTCTTTTTCCTAATGGTGAAGGAATTCTCAGAAGACCATAAAAAGGAAGCTGAAAGATTGCTAGCCATGGGACTGTAGATCTCAGCCTGCAATGTCAGTGTCTTTGAGATTCACAAGGACAAGTAACAGCCTGGTAACCTACTCAAAGCGGCTGCCTTCTCCTCAGGTAATGAACTCTTGGCTAGATTAATTTTACAGGACCCAGCAGAAATGTAGTCTTGGCAGCCTCGTGTCAGAGGGCAAGAAAATCTTTTGCCTGCAGTCTTGGAACTGCAGAGGGTTAATAGGTGGCCAAGAGGAAAGGTGTAAGCATCCCACCCCGGCAAACAATATTGTTTTCATATTATGTCCAGTAATGCAAGTGCTGGACACTACAGTATATGGGCATTGGCTCTGGCCTTTGCTTGCTACTGGAGTAAAGTACGTGATCTGCCCAGCCAGAAAGGCAGTTAGACATACATATCTGGTGGGAAACAACACAAAAGAAACAAAAAGCAAATACTTGGGAAGAAAAGAGGCACAAAAATAAAGGATCTGAATAGTTCTAGAAAGACTTTCAGGATAAAAATAAGTAAAGTGTAAATCCCATGTAATGAAAGTGCCATATGAGGGTCTCTTTGTGGAGAAGAAGTAAAATTATCTGTTTCATATGCTTAGACAGGAGTTCCCAAATGTCCTTAGAGCCCCATGAGTCTGTCTAGCATGGCTGTTAAACAAAGTAAGAAGCAAAGCCATGCAGCTGTAATGGGTTCCTTCCATTCAGTAAAGAATCCGAGAACTATTCCAAGACTTACACAGCAATGACGCAGTCTTTAGGTACTGTGAAGAAAAGCTGTTCACAGGTATTCCAAGGATTCAGCCCAAAGCAATTGGTATCCGTGCAAAATAATAATTTTTCTGTTTCTCTCCCACGTGCAGTACATGACAGCTCTTAGTCTTCCAGTGTTCAGCATCTCGTGGAATAACTGAGCAGAGAAGGAAGGTGTCTGATGCATAACAACAAGTAAGAGAATAGATGCCATCAGGGAACAAAAGCAGTGAAAGAAGTCTCTTAAAAGGAGTTGGTTTTGCCATCAAAAGAGATGGTTTTTACAAGCAGTCAGTCTTCAAGACCAGCATTTTTATGCGCTGACAAGACCTGTGACTCCTGAGTAGGAGAAAACAAGGCTGAGTACGCTAAATGCGTAAGGGGCAGAGACCACAGTATACAAGGGGGGGGGCCTGTCAAGCGAAAACTAAGGGAAAGTCTAATCACTATTTTCTACAATGTAGAGGGAAATTATAGAGAAAATAAAGCCAGACTCTTCTCTGAGGTGCACAGCAAAAGGACAAAAATTACAGGTAAGCTTGGTCTTGCTGTGAGTAAAGCTTTCTTCTTAACAAGCATGGTTAAGCCCTGGAATAGGTTTCATCTGTGGAGATTCTCAAAATTCAGATGGACAAAGCCCTGAACAACCTTAACCTAAACTTGAAATTAGCCTCGCTTAACTTTGAAATTAGCCTTGATTTGAGCAGGAGATTGAACTAGATGACATCCAAAAATTCCTTACAATCTATTTTCCTATGGTTTTTATTACTTTCAATTTTTTTCTATTATTCCATGATTGTAGGTAGAATTGAACATGTTAGTTGAGTATTAAGAGGCCAGTTTTGGAATGTAAGTACAACCAAGTGAACACAAACCCCAGTATTACAAATTACCGAAAAGGGTTGCAGACTAGCAATATTTCATTTTTATGATGCACCTATGAATCTCATTTCAGGTTCGTCTCGTAATAAAAAGCTTGTAATAAAAACCAAATGGAACAGCATCTGAATTATGCAACTATAATTTCAGAAAAAACTTTAGACATAACTTAACTTCGTAAATTTTGCAATGTTCTGTAGGTCTTAATGTTGCTGTTGCAATAAAAAACAGCATATAAAAATGAGACACAAATGACTACTCCTTATCTATTAAGAGAGTACCTGGGATTCCTCGTACTTTTGAAGAATTATTCTGCTGCTAAGTGTGCTGTCTCATAAAGCTCCCTGAATACAACGAGAGATTGTTTGTGAGGGTCCTCTTTATTCATGATGAAATAAATATTCCATTATTATCAGAGGGGTGATTTCTATCACTTGGTCTTAATCTTGCATATAAATCCATAGCTGGAATTCTTAAACTTCAGAGGATGAAGATGCTGAGGGATGGTTGCTTATGCCTTAATATGGTTAATGGTTATACAGTTGCCACAGGATTCTCAACATTCTCCCCACTCTTCTGTGGAACAGACACGAACCCGTGATGTCCATTCTGTGTTTCAGTGTTCTGCC
>NW_010394762.1:50503-58688 GCF_000710305.1 Buceros rhinoceros silvestris
AAATAGAAGGCAGGCTGACAATATTCCTACATCCTGTGGCTTGGGCATGGACTTTGTTTGTGTCCACTGAGGACAGAAGGCTGAGCAGCGAGGCTGTGCAGACCAGGGTTTTTTACTATCTGCAGGACTGAACTTTCCAGACAGAGGGAATTTCAGTGTGAATATTTTTCTGAGCAATCCTGTTATATAGAGTCTCCATCTTTTTAACACTAGCCACCAGCAAACATCTGTGAATTATAACAACCATGTAATAGATGCAGCATGTTTCTATCTCTCCACAAGCGCAGATGCTGGGACCAGCTTTTTATTGCATGCAATTACCTGCAGCAGCATGGTGAATGGGGCCTAACTAACACCATAAATACTTAACCTCGGCTCTTATGAGAATGAAATATCCCTTCATTTGCTGTCCACAAGCATAACCTGCCCCTTCTGGTGCAAGGAAAATATATGTACAATTCTTTCTGTGAGGGTACAAAGTTCTCCATTTATGCTAGGTGCCAGCCAAAGAGGAAAAAGTGGAAGAGTGTCAACAAAGCTGATTCTTACGAAAACAGAGGGTAACATGAAGCAACAAGGACCCTTGAGGAACACCAACTCTTGCTGGCAGGAACAGCGATCTTGGCAATGCCACCATTTCCTCCCTTGCATTTCCTTGTACCTGTGAAAGAGTTGCATGTTGCAGAGGTGTTCCAACTATTCACACACCTGTGACATTGAAAACTGGATTAATCACGTGTATGTAACAGATTGCAGGATAAAGAGCAGTTCTCACAAGCTATATAACAGAAGCACTAACCAACTCAAAACAGCAAGAGGGATATTTAGTTGGTTTTCATAGAATCAATCAAAGAATCATAGAATGGTTTGGGTTGGAAAGGACATTTAAAGATCATCCAGTACACTCCCCCATGCAATGATCAGAGAGATCTTCAGCTCAGAACCCTGTCCAACCTGACCTGAAATGTTTTGAGGGATGGGACATCTACCACCTCTCTGGAAAACCTGTTCTGAAATTTCACCACCTTCTTGTATAAAATTTCTTCCTTATATGTAGTCTGAATCTCCCCTCTTTTCTTTTAAAATTATCACCACTTGTTCTATTACAACAGGCCCTGCTAAAAAAGTTTGTCCCCATCTTTCTTATAAGCACTCTTTTAGCATATCTTATCCATACCTAGTCAAAACACACTGAAGAATTCAATACACAAGCTCATTTAGTTGCCTGTAATTATCAAAAATCACATGCTCTTGTGTATCACCTTCTCCTTTATATTCACCACCTAAGCTTTATTTCATCTTGGTTTTGCTTTCTTGAAATCCAAAATCTCTTGTTACTAAGCTTTTTAAGAAAATAATTAAAATTGGAACCTCCATATGAATTAAAGACTCTCAGTATCAGGACATTCTAATGTCAGGAAGTGAAAGAAAAAATCTCCCTTCACCTCAGAACCCCGACACTAGAATACCTGTGGAGAAAGCAGCTCATCTACAGAGATGTCTGGCAATCTTCACAAAGGTATCTCAACAGACTAACTTGCTCAGGAAATTCTTCTGGCCTCTTTGCTTTCTTCTGTGCCACCTTCATAAGGCCACACCTGCCTCTCTGCAGAGATT
Source organism: Buceros rhinoceros silvestris (assembly GCF_000710305.1). Classification (NCBI taxonomy): domain Eukaryota; kingdom Metazoa; phylum Chordata; class Aves; order Bucerotiformes; family Bucerotidae; genus Buceros; species Buceros rhinoceros. The sequence goes on from NW_010394762.1 coordinate 52,121, forward strand.
TTAAGGATTTGCTTAAAACCCATTGAGAATGCACCCTGAAACCCGTGTTTGCTGTAGTTGCAGGACACTATTTAAACTGTCTTCTTCCAAAGGCATTGAACAGGTTTCAGTAGTCACATCTAAAGTTGAAAGCTACTGCTCTGATACGCTCCCCAGACTAACTTTTCTTTTACGCTGTCTTATAACAGTGATGCAGTACCTGCCATTTTTACAGTGGCTGAAACTTTGCAATGTGTTTCTATCTTCCATTTGATGGGAAAGCACAGAAGGACGATTCCCTGTGGAAGAAGGATCTCAGATTGTTTGTACTGGTTCAACAGAGCACAGCAGAGAAACAGCAACCACTTTTTCATATTCGGGACAATGCTCAGAATTTTCAAGGTCATAGGCTGCTTTTCTCCACCTTTTTTAAAAAAAGCCTCAGTAATAGAGATGCTTCAATAATTCTGGGATAAGTGAAATACAGGTAAGGACATGAATGAAATCAAAGCCTGCTCTCATTGGTTCATTCATTTGTCTCCATACAGTGTCCCCAAGAGCATGCTTCAAAATCACCCAACCAGGAAAAGAGAACTTTTTGAGAAAGGCAAATGTTGATCAAAGCCATAACTATGATCACAATAGCCACACTAAAACTAATGAAAGATTATTTAAATGCTGAATCCCCGAAGTAACCCAGAGTTTTAGCTCAGGCAGTTGTTGTGTGTTAAAAATGCAAGTTTGTCAGCATTCTTAATCACTGATAACTTCAAGAGTTCTGAACCACAGTTCTTTACGAGTAGCATACATTCATACCACTCAAAAAAGACAAAAGCTAAATAATGGTGGACTGAGAGAAGAGTGGGAAGACACATAAGGAAAAGAGGATCTGCCATTACTTACCAACTGCTTTTGTTTTAAAGGAAATGGCCTCAAGTTGTGTCAGGAGAGATTTAGGTTGAGTATTAGGAAAAATTTCTTTACAGAGAGGGTCATCAAGCTTTGGCTTAATAACAGGCTGCCCAGGGAGGTGGTGGAGTCCCCATCCCTGGAAGTGTTCAACAGATGTGTAGATGTAGAAAAAAAAGACATGGCACTGAGAGACATGGTTTAGGGACCCTGGAAGTGCAGGGTTAATGGTTGGACTCGGTGATCTTAAAGGTCTCTTCCAACCAAATGATTCTGTGTGCGTGAAAATATTTCATTGCTGTTGTCCATTGGAGACAAATGTTTGCTGACACACTGGACAACTCAAGTAACAAAATTCAGTTTTGCACTGAAGGAGAACATCTCCAAGGAACAGGTAAAACACTTTATGACAGCCAGCAGACAAAATTCCAGCACATGCACACTACTTGTCACTATTGACAGATACATGAGAAAGATGACCTATGTAGCTGCTATATCTGCTGAAGGAAGTGTCAGGTGGAAAGAATAACCCTGCCACTGCAAAGACTGAAAACACAAAAAATTATGTTAGTAAAAAAAACGCTCTGATGTTGGTCGGTGTATTTTGCAGTTTTTATCGCTTTGCTTAGTGTCAAAAGTCTTCAAAGTGAAGAGACAAAAGTGACAATATAATTTCTAGGCAGTAGCCAGCTATCATGTGTAGTGACATCCCATGTGTTTAACTAATGAGTTTCTTCCTAAGAAATGCTTTAGTGTCCCTTCAAACCCTAGCACAGTGTCAGGGGTGACAGGGAGCCCTTTTCTTCCTCAGGAAATGTTTGTTTTCACACTCTTGACCTGTTCTCTCAAAGTTGAGCTGGACTTTGCAGAGGAAGCTGCAAGTGGGGCAGACGCAACGGCTCTGAAACACGGTGTTCTTCGACACCACAGATTTCAGAAGTATATTTCTGAAGGTAAGCATGTAAAAGTGTTGTATATCCCCCAGAAGGATCACCGAGAACTCTAAGGAAAGCAGCCAACATCTGTAATCTGGACTGAAATGTCTGTCAACCCATAACCCAAAAATAAGTAACTCACTGTCCTGGTCCTCCTTCATGAATGGAGCAAACCCACAGATGTACCTGTACTGAACTTAAGAGACACAATTTTATTACGATAGTGAGGAAAGAGAGGAAACATACAATTTATTTTTCTTAATATTTATAAATTTATTCTTCAATCATCTCTCTCATGCAGAAATCAATCCTTTTATAGACCATATGGTGACCAGAACTCTGGATCCAAGTCAGCCGAAAACTAACTTTTCTTTTTCTACATTGCTTTTAACCTGACTCAGTTGCTCAGGCAGCTTACCACCTGACGATACTAATGCATGCGGAGGCACAAGGAGACAGCATGAGGATGTGAGTCAGAAAGGGGACTACAAGATCATCACTTCCAAAATCAGCATCAATTTATACCTACTTCAGTAGATCACAAAGTCACAGCTCGAGTGCACCCAGCCACTACAACACACGTGGGATTTTCCTACATTTTCTGTCATATGCAGATCAAGTTTTGATGTTTTTCCAACAGTTCTGTCCAGCCTGAACGAAAGATATGTATCCTGTTTCACACTATCAAACTATCAAATTTTGTTTAGTTTTGCACTAAACTAACTGTCTGCTTTAGTCAAACTATAGCTTTAGATGGAGGGTTTAAGTTCAAGGTTCCTCGGTTTATGACAAGGTAGAAAAAATAATTTGATTAATGACTCTGAAAAAACTCTTCTCCATCACTTACGTTCCACTGGTAGACTAAGGCAACCTGAAAATTCTTGGATTCTGATAGATTTATTGTCTGAATGAAAAGCTTAAATGTGATTTTTCTGTCATTATCCTTGACATAAAGCAATTATGTGCACATGGACAGTTCTGAGGTCAAAAAGAGAAAGGGACATTTCCTTTGCTTAACTCTTATACGGGAAGGTGCTGGTAAAGCATTCTGTGAATTTGCCCGCCCTGTTACTTCAAGTCATTTCTTTGTCATTCCTTTAATGCCACGTATGAATAGGGTTTACCAGCTTCCAGTTGTTGTGCAAATAAGTACATGACCACGTTGATTCTGATCCTTGACCAATTTCTAAGAGGTTTGTGAAACCTCGTTTCCCTTTGCACCAAGCAGTACTCCAGCCTACAAAAATAGAGAGCTTTCATGTGACCATGAGAATTTGGGAATCACCACGTAATTACGAGATTGTGACAATAGGTTGTGTGAGTCATTTGACCGTGATTTTTTAGTGTTTCTACGGAGATCTGGATGGGCATATCAAGTTGACTGAATATAGACGACGGAACAGACAGTATTTCAGCAACTGTTTTAAATCAATACCAGCATCAACCCTAAATGCCACAAAACCACTGACTAGAAGGTCTTTAAAACAGGATCAATCTTTGGATTCTCAGACTGGGTGCAGTACATTTAAGAATTGGAATCTCCATAAAAAGCTCCTAAGTACATGTAAAAATAATTTAATTAGATGTGTTCATAAGGAGGAGGGATATACCAGACACCATGTTGTTGTGAGTTATTTTCCTTTTCCCTAACGAGAAAAAATAACATTGATTGAAGAAATATTTCTTAAAGGAGCAAGAACATCTTTTTCTTCAAAAATTTTCTTCAAATTCTAAACAAAAGTGCCTGGACTGGATAATCTATTATGAAATCGCATGCTGCTTCCCGAATTTCTAGATGCCAAGCCATTATCTGAAAAGAGACATCAGAAGCAGCTTTATAGCACCTCAAACTTAGTCCCAGTTTTTAAAAGGGTATGCTCAGGCATACCTTCACCTTCTGAACAACGCTGAATTCACAGCACATGCCAGGCTAATGCGGCTATCTGAGACGAACATATCTGAATGCCCTCTCTCGTGATGAGAAGCCTTGCAAAGCCAGGAGCTCTAGCATAAAACAAAAGACAAGTCACAAATTCCCAGGTGATCTAGAAAATGTATGCTTTGGGCCTCAGTTAAAATAAGAAGCAGCTCTAAGCTGTGTAAAATATTGCTTGTGGGACAGACAGTGCCCTGTCAGAAAAACTGCAGCTACTTGGGAATGAAAACATTTCACGAGAATGTGTCCAATTTGATTATATTTTTGGGGAGAAGTGTCAAAAGAAATAAGATCTGCCTGATTGTTTCAATAACATGAATAACAATGAAGTGTTTTGTTTAGATACTGTGGAGATGCTGTAACATTTGTAATGTCAATGTTAATATAGCAATATACAGACACGAGATTAATAATTTCTACCTTATGGGAAAAGCATCCACATTTTTCAGCACCACATTTTAATGCTTATTAGATTCTTTCAAAATTTTATTTTGATGCAGAATTTTAACACTCCGCTGCAAATAAGCACACGTTTTGACAGATAAATTTCACAAAGCACAACAGCCATTCTCTATCTAGATTTTATTTCAGATGACATTCTCAAATAAGCTCCTTAATTTAAATATTTGCCACTGAAATGGTGCCTTGAGATCCTCAGGTGCCAAATGCTGTAAGCAGCAAACCTGGACAAATATCCACGTATTGTAAAGAAATACCTACCTTACAGTAACATCCAGAACAGTTGCATCCCACCAGAATTGCTCTGCAGGCATTATCTGCAATAATAAAATCCTATTTTTTCCTGTAACGATGTTATCCCTGACATCCAGATCACTCTTGCAGATGACAGCTGTCAGAAGAAATAGCTTTACTTTGAACAGCCTCCTGCAGTGCTTAGCACCATTAGTTTGCGAAAAAAAAAATCCTCCCTTTGGCAATCAATATGCTTTGTTTTACTGCATTTTTTTACTAATCATAGGCACATTCTGTGCAGTTTAGGAAGGAGAAAGATTTCACTACCTGCCAAAGAATGAAATAATTCCTATGACTTTCTACTCTCACTTCATTGTTATTACTATCCTCGGGCATAAAGACGGGAAAATGGGGGGGAAAAAAAACCAAACAAACAGGCAGAAGTCTAAAAGAACCCTACTGGAAATAATAAAATCAAATTATTAAGTGATAGTCTTCAAATAGGAATTTCATTTTTATTCAAAAAGAAATTCATCTATATTAGCTAATAACAAATTATTAAAAATCCATCTGCCAAGACTAGGAAATAAAAGACTACACACTAACACCACAGTAGTAAGTTTTCAATTGCCATGTGTTAGTAATCAATTAGTATTTAAGAGAAAATAACTGTTCTTGTGAAGCGTGGGCTTTTATCATGCTATGAGTAAATAACATTTAAATATCAATTACATTAATTAATCTTTCCCCCGGCATTTCAATGATTCTGAATAAGTCAGATTTTGACTAATTCCTCTAGGAATCTGTGCAGCAATAGGATTTTATTCCTTATTGTCTGCTTTGAGATCCCTTCCTTAATTCCACTGGTTGATGTTCAATGAACTGCAGATACTTCATTCAGGGCTGCTGCTTTGAAGGTATTTTTACAGTTCTTGAGACCCTTGAGATCTCACTTTTAAAGAACACAATGTTTTTTCTTTACCTCCCATGTCTTACCTGCTTATGTCTTCCTCTTTTCTTGACTTGATGTTGTTTCTCCTGTCTTTTCTAGTGTCAGTCCTACATCACGTAAAGTACTCCAGATGCGCACCAACTAGGACTTCATAGCTCTTTTTGTACTTAATCTACTAATAATTAATATAAAGCTACACTTCCCTTTCAGTAAAGCAGGTATGTGAGGGAATGATCTGTACATGAAGAACCTGAAGTTTAGATTTGGTGCATTGCAACACCACAAGCAGGACAGATTTAAAAGGACTCAAAACATGCAGACAAGAGAATTTTTATCAACTATTTCATGTTTGTCTATATATCTTACAGAAACAGAAAATCCTTTCTTTCCTTAGGAGGTTTAGTGGATAATCATCCTATTAAAAAGTGTATGTAAAGTCAGGCAGCATTCTGGTGCGTTATTAGCTGTAATTCTTGCATCTTTTAACTTTCACATGCTAGAACAAAATGCACAATTAAAACCACGACCTGTGTTGTTAGCCTTAAAGAAATGACCATGTAATTCATTCAAAATATATTAGTTTGAAAAGTCCCCTCAAAAGTTTGTCAAAATTCACTCCCACACATATCAAGTGTTTGGAGGCAGGAATCTTGTAGTGATGTAAAATACTGCTTGACAAAGCACTTTTCTAGATTTCTTTGATTGTGGCCATGCCGGAACACAAGGGTGCCAGGCATCCTCCAGACTATGAAGTGTACTTACTACTTGTCTCACTGGAGTACCCAGTTCAGAAAGAGGCTCAAGAGTTCTGGAGCTAAGCAACACTTTTTGGCTCACCCAGGCTCCTGCTCCACACTATCAGTGAAGCTATCAGAGTAACGTTTTATCTGTAAAGACACCACCAGTTCAACTCCACCACCTGCATTGGTAGGATCAAACATGAAGATAGACACTAACTTTTGAAGTATCCTATCTTCAAAAATCTTTTGGAGAGCAGGTTTCAAGTTTTCATCTTTATAGACAAGCAAAACTGCTTCACATTAACTCTTCACCCATTGTATCACAAATAGAGCTGAAGAAGTCACCATCAGGGTGGGAATTTTAGCTAACCTGATCTACTACAGTCAAATCCAATACTGAGATATGTTTCATGCTTCTTTCAGC
>NW_010394762.1:58783-68883 GCF_000710305.1 Buceros rhinoceros silvestris
ACATACAACATCATGCAAGTGGTTCCAGGAAAAAACACTTATAAAGAGAATGGCTTCATTCTTATCCTGGGTGGCTGGAAGCAACTAGTTTATCAAGGTAGAATTTAGCATAAGTAGGGACAAAGGAAAAATAGCTAGGAAAAAAAAAGCTAGAAGCCTAACAGGACAAATACACTAGAACTTCTCTAAGAGGGTTCCAGCAAACCTTCTTCATTTGTTTCATGGTTCATTATTTAGGCTGGTTAGTAGGTTTCATGCTTCTCAACATTATTTAAAAACTATGTTAAGATGTGGATAAAGGTTTAATTCATACATTTACTTCCTCTGGCTACCCAGGCAAACAGGGTGCTTCACATAATACGATTACTGAATTTGCATGGATCTGATGGCTTCAGTATACAATACTGCATAATGTTAACCCATTTTCCAACAAAATCTGGCTGCAATAAGCTCCGCTGAACTAGTTGAATGCATTACAATAGCAAAGGAGTTGATAGCTCTGCTTTAGCACGGTACTGCCATGCAATGTGCTGTATATGCCATAAGAGGGGAAAATGTACTTTGTAATTTTCTCCTAAAAGCTCAAAATCCTAAAGGGATTCTGGAGAAGATGAAGGCTTCCTTGCTGTAAAGAAACACTGGTAGAGAAAAACAGTCCTTCTTGATACAAAGTGAATTCAAATGAAAGCTTAACCATCTTCCTCTCCTTTCATGCAAAATTTAGGATGTCCATTAAGATTAAAGCTTTTGATGATATTGTTTCAGTGGCTGCAATGAATTTGTTTTGCCCTCCAGAAAATGCCCAGGACCTCAGTGTCTTTGAGAACATTCTTCATGTGTCTTATGTGCTTGAAAATGGTCAAAAGGATCTAAAAGCTATTAAATGGAACACGGAATAACTAGGCAGGCAAAAAACTTTGCCCAGAGTTCATTTTCTTAGGAGTCTGAGGTACAGTGCCTGGACTGGGCTTCTAGCTGCTGATCTAGCCTAGCAAAGCAGAGGCACAAATGTGTATTCTCACCTGCTGGCCCAGCTTGGTGGAACAGCACTGTACTGATGGCACTGTGATTACCTCATATAAGTCTGTGACAAAAGAAAAAAAAAGAGCCAGTGTATTACAGGCAGAAAGATCTTTGTTCAGTGGAACCATCTGTCACTGAGGCGAGAAGAATTTCTTTTTGTCTGACAGATTTTGGTAACACATTCTCAATGCCAGGCGGTGGTAGGCGTGAATTGAGCTGTTGATGAATGGGATAGTTCAATGAAGCCATCACTCCTGAGTGTTTAAACAAGCAATGAGATATTTCACTGGATTAAAGGGAATGAAAGATACTCCGAATAAAACACTGCACTGACACTGCACTTTGCTCTTCTATAAAGAAGATGCTCTTCTATAAAGAACAAAGTATGCTTTCAATCCAGTTGGAAATTGAGAGAGACGTGAGAAGGAAATGGTGTCCAAATGTCACCAGATTTACTGCCAGATTTTCTAAATTAAAAAAAAAGAATTGGTCTAAGGGTATACCTACTGATGCACAGAAAGTTCATTAGGATCCTCAGAATCATGTGGGAAACCAAAAGAAATACTTTCAGGAAAATCACAGGGAAACAAATTACTCTTTTTGTGTTTTAAAATATCAAAGAACAGCCATCAGACTGCAGCTAAAGTGAAGGAAATCTGGAACCATGCAAAGGGAGTATTTCTTCACAAGTCACATACATCTATCCAGTCCACCAGTACAAATGATCACTTAGACAAAACTTGGACTGCCCGTAAATAAAGGGCTAGACATTCGTTACAGATATTAATTGTATTTATGAATATTGTCACTAGCAATGCTAAGGGGTAAGCAAACTACGTACATCAGAGATAGCATAAGCTGATCAAAACATGTCATGTTTAGTTGCCAATGGTTTAATGAAAAGAATCTGTAACATAAGCTCACAGCTATTTAATTTTTCTTGGCAGTTGAGGCTCTTGCGCGCCAGTAGCTCAGCAATCTTAGATATTCTTCTTTATACCTCTTTCATTGCTTTTCTGTTCAAGCAAGTCCAAGCACTGCCAATGGTTTGATGATTTTTATGGTGTGAATAAACAGCTGAACACCTCTAAATTTATACGGGCACCAACCCACCACGCTTAAATGCAACAATGAATTTCCTTTGAGTTTAAGAAGGTTTACAACTGGATCTTGGTTTGGTTCTACTGTCATCATGGGCTGATCATAGAGCTCAGTTCAGGATCTGGGAAAAAAAATATTCAAAGATTTTCAGACACGTTCTTAACATCTGTATCTTCTCTACATGCAACTGAGGCCAGTCCCAGCATATGGATACATCCTGTATTAGCATCTGCTCTGTCCAGATGCTTCAACTTTGGCTTTTGTGATGGGCTTCCTCAGATTTTGCCTGCTCATTCCTCCTCATCCTAGCCTTTTCTCCCCTCTCTTTTTCCTTCAGTGAGGCTACTTCTTTTAAATAAGTTCGCTAAGTCAGTTTCTATTTCCTTATTTTTTCTACCAAAGGAGTAAAAGTGAGACTGTCTCTGTCCTGAGTTCACCTATTTCAACATGGTAATCATCAGAAACTTCCAAAAGAGACCTAAGATGCTTCTGTTTTTAGTACGTGTACAGGACAGTCTGCCATGGACAAGTCTCTTTAAAAAAAAAAAAAATCCTTAATTGCGCTATTTTCAAATGGGATAACACTACTGCTATGGCTCACAACCTTGTGTTATGCACCAAAGAGACTGATTATTTCTTTTTTAGTTTCTGTAGTTTCTTAATTCTATGCACATAAAGAAAATACTTCTTCTTACCAAGGTGAATCCACCACATCTCATTGCTTTGCCTGGGTTTTGGCTCAGCAGAAAGTAAACCTCCCCAGAAGAACTTAACACAACCCCATAAAAAATATCTGTCTCTTATATCTGTCATTTTTTAAAATAGAGGTTGTTACGTATTCAAAAGTATTCAAAGATTCAAGTCATAAGTCAAGTATCAGTCCTCAGCTGAAAAGATTCACCTTCAAAAATGCTTTCAAGTGTATCTAATGCTTTCATGTTCCTGTTACTAGTTGCCCTGGAGAAAAAAGGGGAAAAAAGTAAACTAAAACTAAGTGAGTTATTTAGTTAGTTACTAATGTTTAATCAAGTACATCTGAGGTCAGTAAGGTGCTGCAAAGGGCAGGGCTTACTCTGTGTGAGAAGGGATGCTTAATACAGAAAATATTTTGAGAGATCAGGTTCCTTGTTTTACATGCTGTCTTGAGTGTTTATGCATGTGCATGCCCAGGAGTCTCTAGTATACAAGTTATATTTGCAACCTGTAGAACAGTTAATCCTATAGAGAAGGGGGAAAGTGACATTGGTTGGCTTTTCCCCTGTCAGCTGCTTTAATTGACCTTAGGAATTGCATCCAGCATCGCTGCAGAGAGTATCTTCTCATCACAGAGCAGAGCAACTCAACAGCTCCTTCACTGTCATCGTTGCTTTGTTCCTTTGATATACTCTGGGTCAGAAGCAGACTTTCCACTCGCACAGCACAAAGCTGCTAACTTTTCCTTCATAGCCCAAATCCCCAGCTGCCCATAAGAAGAGAACAGCAATCCCAATGAGATGAAAGCCAACCTGAGGTACATTTCCTCAGTCAGCAAGATAAAAAGTGGAGAGGAACATGGCCTGATCTGTCATTGGGTTTGCTTTGTTCACTCACTCTGAATTATTCCAGTTCTCATTTGGCTTATATGTTTCTTTGAATGAAACTCTCTTCTGGCAGCTGCTGAGAAAACCTTTGGAGCCTCCTCAGTTTTAAGGTGTGTTTGTTTTCCTTGGAGGGAGAGGAAGAAGATTTGGGAAACGGGAAAGAAGAGGATGATTCCTCTTAAAATCACACCCTATGTAGATCAATGTTTCAACACATACACAACACTCAGTGCCTTTGACCTACTCAATCAGAAAAACTTCAGAACATGACTGGGCACCCAAAAGCCAGCTGTCTGAGGTAAATTAAGGTATCTGAAGCCCAGTAACGGCCTTACCTGCCAACTGCATAGATAGGCTACATCGACAGGGTCACATCAGAGTATCCGGCTGCTTCTGGCAGCAGAAAGCCCAGGGCAGGAAGAGGGTTCTTGCAGAGGGAAGCCATACCCTGTTTCCAGCCAGGCTGTGCAGAGCATAGGGGCTGGCAGCTGGGACTGAGCCCCTTCAGGGGCTGCCTGAGAGAGAAGCTGCTCCAGGGATCAAAGGAGTCCTATCCAAATTACAACTGTCCCTGCTCTCAGCCTTGCAGGAGGAGCAAGCATGACCCTCTGCGGCTAGCTAAGTAAAAACCGACCAGGGGGCAGCAGATTTCATTCTGCTCACATCTCTGGGAAGCTTAGATTGCTGTGTGTACAGCAGATAACACACTCTGCTGTGCATGGGCCTGAATGACTTGCTCTTTTGAACACTCATTTCACCTGAGGTTGCTTCAGACTTTCGAGATATCTTCCTATTTTTGTTCACTTATAAGAGCTTTCTGCTTTTAAAAAAAAGTACTGTAAACATAAGATATTACTTCTTGAAGGATAAATATGGTTTATTTAGCTGCCTCACCTTCTATTTCTAACATAAATATTTCTTTTATAGCAGTTAATCTGACATTGATTTGCTGAGAGAAAGAGTGCATAAGCCTTGCTAGTGGTATCACCACAGTTTGCACTACTCATCCCAGGTCCACACAGTGGAGAAAGAGCAGTCTCCTGGAGGGTTCACTGCAGGCTGCTCACCTCCCATCCATGCAGCTGCTGCAGCCCCCACACCAGCCAACCTGCCCCATGGGTGCCTGTGGGTCTCTTACACTCAGGATTTCACTTACCACGTTCAGCAGAAGGCAACTGTTGGCCTCACCCGAACCTGTGCCCACACATTTGCTGCCTGAGTAGACTGCAAGGCTAGACTCACCTGGTACTGGCTCTTGCAAGGCAACGTGGTTGTTGCTGGCACTCACTCCACAGGCACTTGCAATACAGACTGTCCCTGGCAAAGATGAAAACAGCCCCATCAATCCTGACTGCTTACAGTGTCAACATTTCCCCAGATGTCCAAGTACAGGGATTTGGTGGATGTCTGGGTACGCAACGTTTTGTCTCTGTTGTTCGGAAGCCAGAGCTGCAGAAAACACCATCATCCCTTCTGGCCCTGAGTGGTTGAATCAAACCTGAGAAGGGTTTGGCACAAGCTAACGCACTGTCCTGACAGGATAGCAGAACACACTTCAGAGCCAGCTTAGAGCCGAGTCAAAACAAGACCACCACTCCATGACCACCACTTGATACACCCTCTCCTCTGAACAAAAGCAAGCATGGAAGCACAGCCCAAGCAGCCTGTCCATTCCCAGGCATGAACTTGTTCTCTGGAGGAGAATATTGAATGAGACAGAGGAGGAATGATTACAGGTTGGCTGATGTGGCAGCTTCCACGCATACCATTGGGTTAGGAAGTTGCCAAACACCTGTTTCCTGCTTGAAAACATGCAAAAATGTCCTGTAGAGGGTTAAAGGAAAATGGGTTTCAGCTGATGTGTTCCACTGCCATCATTTTAAAAATGGCATTTCTGTGTCTGTGTCTGCAGCATGGGAAGCTGAGCTGCCAGAGGTCAGTATCTGTTCAGCAAGGTAGCCTGGTCCAAGCAGAGCACAGAGATAACACTGGGCTTGTGCTGCCAGGAACCGAAAGGCTTTCCCAGAATTGCTGACTCCCCGAATCATTTCTGTTTCTTGCTTTCTTGCAGGAAGCGTAAATGCCCCATCCTCAGCCTTTCAAGCATTTCTGTCAGCTGCTCTTTTAAATTACAGGATGACCCTGATGAAACATGATTTCAGTAAAACAAGATTTATCATGTAAATAGCTAAGAACTAGAATAATGTGCCCCAATATTAGACACATTCAGAGACTAGGGATTTGCATCAATATGAAGAGGTTGAAATAGCTGTTTAAAAACAATAGTTTTAGCCTCTGCCAGCTTATAGCTATAAATACTTGAGACTGTATGTTCTTTGCTATATAGTCCATCTTGCCCAGAAAATGAAGAGACAGCACTGGGAACAGTTGGGTTTTTAAGCGATCTTCACATGTGGCAATACAGGTGTGCGGAGGAACCGGTGCTTGCCAGCTGCAGTGACCACACTGCAGAGGTTGCCCTATTGTCTCATCGGACTGTTCCCCAGATAGACTCACTTCAAGCAGAAGAGATTTCAGCTTCCAGAAGGGAGACACAAAGGATACTAAATTTACCACTTCAATTGAAGACACATCTTTGCTTTGGCAAGTATTAATTAAATTAAGCAAGCACTTGGAAATTACTAAAGGTGAACTGCAAGACTTTATTTTCACCCCAAAAAACATAGTTAGAAGTCAAAATAGGAATTTTGGTGTAAACTAGCAGGATGGAAATCCTGGGTGAAGAAATGACAAGGATAATCTCCTCCTTTGAAGAGCAGGTGGTTTCTTGCTGTGACATATACTTAGGACTTTAGAGTCCTGCCTTCAAGGCCCTGCTTTTACTGGCAGAGCTGACATTGATTCCAAAATGCCAAGGATGCGTGACCTTCCTTTCCCATGAAAATACATGAAGCCTGTCATCTTAATATAATATTCGAGTCTCAAAAGCTGTGACACAAGTATGATTTCACTCCAACCTAGTCACTGCAGAAATAATGAGTAAGACTGATGTTCTAAAAAGTCCAAGCAATGATGCAGAACCCTGAATGGATTTAAATAAATTAAATAAATAAATAAGTTTGCTATATCTGTGTAATAGATTTGTTGTATGTGTTTGAGATCATACGTTGTTTGTTAAGTGGCATTAAGTTTAGGCAAGGAAAGAAGAGACAGCCCTGCGAAGTGTAGCTTTCAGTGCCTTAGATTCACAAGCACATAAAACTAAGGGCAGGGGCATTGCAGAAACAAATGTTTATTAAATAGAGCTTGCTGGAGATGGATACTGAGAAAAGAAGAATGTGTTTCGAGCACTTGAATGCATCTGTGCTCCTGATGGAAATCAATGACGGAGCTGCAAATAGATTCTAGGCATCTTGCCTCTCCATTACCAGCTCTGAAGCTGGACTCATTCACTCTTAACCAAACACCCTGCTTGAAAGGCCTGTGCTTCAGTGAATCCAAAATTCACTCTTCCCAAACTACGTCAGACTGTAGGACTGCAGTTATTTTATAAAGAGAGAATGCACTCCCCACGGAGGAAAAGGCCAGCAGCTGATTCCATTAGTTACGCAGCTGGCTCCGGAGGATCCACTGAATACGAGATGCAGACCTGTTTTTACTCATTTGCAGAGCATTTCTTTTTCCTTAAGCTGACCACCAAATTGCAGGATTTGAGATGCTTGCTGGAAAGAGTCAAATCCATTACCACTGAGGCATATATTTGCTATAAAAGCTAAAATTACAGTCTTCATGTTTAAACATCTGGTCACAACCCAGGAGGGATGTATCCCTGCTGGCCATGAAAAAGTAAATCTTAAATAAGTGTAAGTTAATTGACTGTAGTAATATGGAATCTTTGTAATAATTTATGTTCAAGCATATGACTGGGTATTCATTAAGCTGTATTTTCAGACATTTACAGAGATTATTTAACACATACATTACCAAAATGATTAGCTACAAATTGGAGAAAATGTGCCCTGAACACTAGCACTGTTATTTTATTCCACTCAAGTGTCACTGAAAAAGGGGGATAGATAATATATCCACAGATCAACATAACAGGAGGAGGAGATACACAGTTTGAGCTTCTGTATATGTCCTTATTCATCTGGGCACACACTCTGCACCTATACCTGTGCCTAATGGGTTACTACCTTGTCCTTTTCCAGCACACAAAACACACTGGGGTTTAAAATCTGACCTGTCCCCTTTTTCTTTCTTCTGGAAATTTTAGTACCTGACTCAAGGAAACAGAAAATACAGGAAAAAAAAGAATAAAGAAAAAGATCTCATTAGTGCCCCAACACTTTTGCTGTGATTCTATTTGCAGAAAAGTGCAGGTGAGAACCTACATTAAAAAGGGATCAGGGAGGTTACAGTGAGTCAACACCAGCAGCGTACTCAATTGGAGGGCTGCAAGAAAAGCAGAGCGATAACGATTTCTTCATACTGCTGCCAAGCCTGGGACACCAGAAATGTTAATTTGCCTATGTTTTTCTTTACCACTCCATCATCGATCAACATATATTATGTAGTCACCCTCCGCAAGTTTCCACTCCCTAAGCATCAACAATGCAATTAAGTCGTGCTTTTGCCAAACTGAACGCCCTAAGCATTAGTGGATAATGTTTTGGGGGGTCAGTCACATCAGTATAAGACGATGCAAACTCAGCCACCAACCAAATCCTAGAAATACCCAGCTCTGTTCTGAATCAGATACTATGCTTTGTACCCCCTTCCAAAAAAAAAAAAAAAGCCTCCAGAAAGATAGGAGCTTTGAAGTGTGACCTAAAGTTCAAGACAGTGGACAACGCAGGAGGTAACTTCTAATGGAAGCTGCCTTCCCAGCATTTTACTCTGTTTTTCCTCAGTGGTTCTGCAGCTTGAATGCCTCCACCAATGACAACTTGCAGTAATATTTGCAAAAAGGAAAGTAGTGTTTAATATAATCTGCCTTAAGCTAAATACATCTGACCCCAATTCTGCCCCAATCCCCACTCCCCACCCAAAATAAGCCAGCTGAGCAAAAGAGAAGACAAGATAATCCAGCAGTTCTTTGTGAACAAAACACTGCAGGTAGCCACAACACCAATAATACTGCCTTCTCACCCAGTTCAGACACCATATTCACCTGTGATACTCACATAAGCAGAAGACATTTTAAAAGTTGGAAAAAAACCACTGGAGCACAGTTTCATCAATTCTTGAAGATATCTTCAGTGCTGCCCACTGCTCCTGTGTCTGTCAAACAATGAAAAATGCTAGGAGAAATTAAAAAAGCCCTAGGTGCTAGGTCCTCCTCCCCAATCAAAAAGCCAAATGAATTCTCTAGGTGTTCCTTATATGAGTCAAAAGAGCGAGGGAGCAGAGAGCATGTATGGAGTGCCATAAATCAGATAAAAGCATGAATTTAAACCATCAATGGATTTGGTAAACATACTGTCCTATATTTAGACTTGACATAGAGAATTCTTCTTCCAATCAACCGCATCAAGTCATATGATAGGGTGAGAGATAACAGCACTGCACTGCATCTAATTAAAGGTCCTACATGCTGGGACATTGGCTACATTAATCTAGTTTGCAGTCGTGGATCCGGCTAGCAATTATTAAAATTGTGTCTATGAAATTAGCAGTAGGGGACCATTTAGTCTATTCTACGATCCTCCAAGATAACTCATTAAGAGTTGAGAAGGACTGGACTGTAAAGACTACTAGTCTTTTTTCAGAACAGCAAGAGGTACCTCTTTAGGAACATGGTTTGTGAACCACATGGGCAGTGAACTCATTTTTTCAAGGACAATAGATTATATCTTCCCTTATAAAACAGCAGACATGAAAGAATCTGGCATGGATTTTCAACACAGAGCTTGAACTATATAGTTACTGAAATCCATAAGCATGAGATTAGACATCTATCTAATTAGGGACCATAAGGCAAATTTTAAGTTTAAAAAATAATGCAATATTTTGAAAAATTGCTCTACAGCCAGGTTTTTATTGCCTGACAATAATCCGATTCCAAATATGTTCTTACAATAGAGACAGATTCTTTGCACCCTCCAATTTATCTAATATGAAAAATTGTTTCCAGCTCATCAGTCGATGCCTGGAAAACAAATCAAACAAAGGTAATAACAGAAAAGAATCGGGCGTGTTTCCTGTGTCTGTGCTGTTTTCAGAAGGCTGATGTGACTAACTCTGGCCACCCAAAGCACTTGAGCTGAGAGCGATCAGGCTGAGCAGAATCCGGCCAGGTAATAAAGCAGGATTTGAACGCAATGGATCTTCTGACTGAGAGATGGTTCATATAGAGAAAAAATAAACCAATGACCCACAAAAATTACATTTAGCTGTCTAAAGTTAAGTATCGAAATACATGTCTTGACAGCC
>NW_010394762.1:68989-70806 GCF_000710305.1 Buceros rhinoceros silvestris
ATGTTGGTCGTTGCCCGCCCCTCTTCCCAGCGCTGCCGCAACTAGAGCTGGGGATATTTAGGAGTACCTGAAATGCCCATTTAATTTTGTTTTAACTGAAGATGCTTAAAACTCAGACCAAATATCTGGATATTTAGGAGTACCTGAAATGCCCATTTAATTTTGTTTTAACTGAAGATGCTTAAAACTCAGACCAAATATCTTCACCTTCTAATTATGGAGTAAAAGGACTAATTTAAATAACATAAATCTGAGATTTTTGGCTTGAGCCTACAGATACACTTGAACCTCTTGACTGCTTCTTCCAGTTCAGTGCCTCATAAAACTACTTAGTCTGCATGGGTTTGAGGCCAGCTTCCCAAATGAAGCATTAACAAATTGCAAGACGGGCAATAACAGCAGATACAGCTTTTTGTGAGCTGGGTCCAAATTATTTTTCCCATTGTCTGTCTGAAAGCTGTCGGTAGGGTTGCATGAAGTAATGTTAAGTTCAGCAACTTTTCTGTAAATCAGTATAGAATATTTTAAGTCTTTTAAGACCTCATACAAGCTCAGCTGAATTTTCTGAATGCTTCTGTATGCAGCATTTTATAAAACATCTCCTTAGAGGAGAAATCCCACCAGCTCTCAGCAAATCAGTTCCATGATACCCACATGATTTAAACGTAACATACTGAGAAGACGTGGGACACACAAAAATACACTTAATTATAGTACTTAGGTGAAATACAATGCATAGACAACGGCTGGCAGTCAGAAGAAAGCGTAAGGATTTTTGCTTCAGCTGTAAGAAGACTGATATGTGCTCTCAGCACTAGAAAACTGCCAGCCAGACAATACAGAGAACGCCAGTGCCTGCTGGCTATCAAAGCTGCCTGGTGTGAAGGGACTGTGTTAACTGCAAGAACACTTATTACACAGGTATAATTTCTTCCTGAACAATAATTTAAAAAAAAAAAAAAAAGATTGCAACACCATTCTTGGGATTGGTATAAAAAACAAACCTGCCAGGAAAAGAGGCCAGATTCCTAAGGAGACAGTTCATTTCCCGAAAGAAAGCAAGTTCTTTCTCTATAGAGGCATTTTCAGTGAGCAGAAACTTTCTCACTGCTGGAAAGGAACAGGAGATGGAAAACTCGGCATGTTTCTTTTCTTTGTGTCAGTACTCTTGACACAGCCTCTTATAACCCATGAGTTTAATACATGCATTAAATACACCACACTATAGAATGACTTGCAGCAGCAGCAGGGGGATATTTTTTAACTTGTGATACACCACACTAAATACGTGCCAAGCTTTACAACAATTCAGCTTTTGCAAGAACCTGCTCATTAAAATGTTCTGTGTCAAATGAAGCTCGCTATTATTCTAGACAACTTTTTCAAGCCTCCTTAAACTCTAAAGTACACACTAGCTGACCTTTGGGGGTTTTCTGTTTATTTTCCACATGCTTGACTCTCAGAAGGAGTTCAGCCGCTGTGGCAGACACTTATCGTTGTTTTGGTGTGCCTGTACGTTTACACGTGGTGCTTGTCCTTCTGCACGGATTGGTCTGGAGAGGCATCAAACCTAAGATTCAGGACTTCTCTAGCAGATATCCAGAGGTAAATGCACTCTCGAAGTATGGCAGTGGTATAATGGGGTTATAATGCAGTCAAACAGCCTGCACTGGCAGTGAAAGGGCTGCAACAGTTTTTTCCCAGCTCCAGCAACTATGTAAGAGAAGCACAACAAATCTGAAATAGTTTAACCGACACTGTAGCAGTTACTTCTCTTTTCCTTTTTTCTTTTTCGCATCCCACCACCCCACCACCAC
>NW_010394763.1:0-341 GCF_000710305.1 Buceros rhinoceros silvestris
GCCCGGGGAGGGCGAGCGTGTCCGGACCGTATCTCCCGCCGTGCTGGCGCCTGCGGGAAATCGCTCCCGGGGCTGCGAGCGGCACGCCGGTGCGCGTCCGCAGCTGGTACGCGCTGCGGAGATTAACGCGCTTGTGCCGTTCGTAGCGACAGGTAGGCGCGGTTTCAGACAGACGGGTAGTTCGGAGCAGGGTCGTTAGCTGTTCCCGAGCGTTGTGGGCTGAACCCGACATTTGACACAGTGGACGGGCAGGAGGTGCTCTTGTGTCGGTGTCTGGTAACTCCGTTTGACCTGTTTTTTAACATAAAACCAGCGTGAGCACCAGAGAGGCTGGCTGAGGG
>NW_010394763.1:497-3426 GCF_000710305.1 Buceros rhinoceros silvestris
CGAGAAAGAGGCTGGGCTGGCCGAGCTGGCGTGGGAAGGGTCTCGCTGGGGTTACCTGACTCAAACGTAAATAGACGCGAAACTTGACTTTCCTAGTTTAGTTCACCTTCCAGATGGCAGTGTGGGGTCAAGGAACAGCACTGTAAGTAATAAATCTTATGTTTGTCTCTACGGTCAAAGCTAAAGGCTTCTTTTTCTGGCTTTAAACAGCACTTCCCCCCTTCCAATCTAAAATTTACAAGCTACATACCGGTAAGATGATGGCAGTGCTTGAAGCTGAGGAAATGGTTTAGTCTTTACAGTGCTGTAGGCCTCTGTGTTCTTTTTTTATGGTCATTGCTTTTTAATTATTTAATTATTTTATACTTCAGGTATACGAAGAAAAGGATTATAGAAGAGTTAGATTTGTTGGACGACAAAAGGAGGTAACTCATTCTACTTTTACTCACAGGAGAGGGGGTGGCTTGGGGTTTTTTTGTACTTGATACTAGTGTCCTTGAGTTGACATAAGCAACAATAACAACAACCAAAAGTCCAACTAACTAAAAAAAAACCCAACAAAACCCACCATCAAATCCCACCAAAGAAAGAAATCCCACCAAAGAAAGAAATCCCACCAAACAAAGCTGTTTTGGGTTTCAGTGGTGGGTTGGGGTTTTCTTTCACTACAGTGAAAAGTCTTTTAAGACACCTGTGTACCTCCCTGCTTCTGGTAAATTTGGAAAGTTCAAGCTTGCTCTACACCTCTTAAGCACTTACATTTAGGCTGTGGAATTTGTAGGCATTTGAGCTTTTTAAACTTGGACATTTATTGTTTTAAGTGTTATAAGAAAATTGTAATACTATTTGATTCTGAAAAATCACATTAATGCTCTGCTGAATTGTGGATCTATATACCTGTTTAAACGTGTGTTTTGAAGCTTAATTTGCCTCTGCATAGTTAAAACCTCGATCTTTGCACAAACTGCATAGGAGTTTTTAACAAGGGCACTTCATTTCCAGCGGCTGCCAAGCATTTGCTGAAACAGTGATGTGGTTTAACAAATAAAACTAAATTTTAAAGCATTATGAAATAATGAAGCCTCAAAGACAACATCTAGTGACATGAGCAACAGCCAAATATACTACTGTGAAACTGTCTCGTGGGCCTGTGGCCGCTGCTTATCAATAGAGCGGCTGTGTGAAACTGTAAGTCCGTCCTTTATCACTGACTAATGATGGAGCAGCAGAGCTCGCTGAGGGGTCTGCTGGCCTTTGGGAGAGAAGTGGAGATTGTTTCAGCTAAGTTGTATTCCTCAATACCTGAGCATCTGGTTAGTGCCTTAGTGTTAATGCTGGAAATGTGTGGGTATGGTGGAGGCATAGAAGGTGTGTTAGATTTTGGATGTAGCTGTGCATAAACATTCCCTTCCTAAATCACCCTGAACTAATTATGCTGATTTCTGGTTTTTCATGCTGAGTTTACCTCATTGTATCTGTGATGCAGTTTAACTCGTGCTGTGGTTAAAATAGGAATTCTACATGGGAAATAGTTAAATTAAAATGTCACTTAAAATGCTGAAGTACTTTACGTCTGGGAGGTTAGTAGCAAAGTAGGTTTCTTGCAAATGCAATGCCTGTTTCTGCGCTACTCCTGTAACTGTAGGAAATGCTCCTTGAGCCTGATTCTCCACAGGACGCTGGTTCCTGTGATGTGCCTTTGCGAGAGGCTGATTTTGGACTCTCTGTATAGTGAGGAACACCCAGGGTTTTCAGCTGGGACCAGTTCCTTCTTCTCCAGCCAACACTGAGCTTTAAGTCTGCCGAGCAAGGTTTAATGCTAGGCTTTAATTTGAAGTTGGAAGGAAGTTCTGAATACTGAAACAATCCTCGTGTGCTTATTAGTGAGATCTCTCTAGGAGCTTTGCTGTTTCCCTAGGAGATCCCCCAGTGTGTTATAGCTGCTAGTATTAGGGTTTCACAGCCATGTCTGTAGTCCAAACGTTATCTTGTTTCTGAAGCTAAAGGTAGTCTGAGAAGCTGGTGACTGTAGTTTCTTGGGCACTTCTCTTTGCCTTCATATGCTCTGGCTGGTCGAGCCCAGCTTGCGGGCACTGCCTCGGCAGCTTTCTTGTCTGGGGCGCACTGCCTCTGGACCCAGGTGCTCTTAGTGAGGATATCTGGGCCCATGCCTGGGTGCTGCATGTGGCCTCTCCAGGCCAGGGGCACGGTCCAGAGTATGTGGCTATTGTCCCTGCCAGCCTAATAGCGTTTATCCATGTGTTTTAGCTAAAATCATTGTCCTCTGCATGGGATGTGCAGAACCAAGGGGTTAGTGCTTTCTGGCTTTCCAGCAAGTAGCTGTGAGAAAACTGAGCATGGCAACTGTTAAACTGTATCTGCTGCAGTCAGACTAGGGTCATCCTGCCCTCCTACAGTCCCTAAGGTATCACAGGACCTATTTCACCACCACTGTTTCCACTTCAGCTCTGCTCTTTCTGTTAGGTTGGTGAAGTGGCTGAAGTCGTGAGGGAAGCTGACCTTGGAGCTGGTCCAGTTTAAATACAACCTCCTGCCTTCCCTCTGGATCTTTGGACCTGGTCTGCTCCAGGTCTGGTTTTATCTCAGCCTCCCAGACTATGGACTGGCATAGTTAAGTACAGGGAAAGAAGCAGCAATGGGACTGTCAAAGTGGCACTATGGCCAGGAAAAAAACTGTTCATTGAATTATGCGTTGGGCAAGGAATGTTTGGGTGTGTGGAGGGAAACAGCCCCTTCCCACCAGCTGCTGCTGTGCTTTAATTGAAGAGACATGACGTAACTGAAACCACTTCTTTTTTCCTCAGTGTCTCTCTTTTTTTTTTTTTTTTTTTTCCCCTGGCTTGGGAACTGTTAATGGGGCAAAAATTAAATGGGAAAATAGTAAAAAAAATCCAAGGCATGGATAATA
>NW_010394763.1:3436-21376 GCF_000710305.1 Buceros rhinoceros silvestris
ACCTCTTTTTTTTTCCTCCGTTTCTCTCTTTTTTTTTTTTTTTTTTTTTCCCCTGGCATGTTTTCCCTGTGAATTTGTAGACCCTCTGGTTTAGTAGGCTGAACCACAGGCAGTTGTACAGTGGATGTGAGGTTCTTCCTTCTCCCCTCTCCTCACAAATACCTTTGTGGTTAAGAAATGTTGAGTAGAGTGGAGTTCTGCTTCTGGTCTTGAAGCAGAGGTATGTCATGGTGCTATCTCCCTCCTTCTTCAGCATGAAAGGAAGGATGCACAACTCTGAGCGTTGTGGAAAACAGCAGTAAAAATCCTTGCAAGTTAACTAAGATCGCATGTGACTTGCACACACCGGCCCCAGGCAGTGAGGTTCTTGATGCTGTCAATTTGCTTCAACACTGAAAGTTGTTTTTTCATTACCTTTCATTACCTTACCTAGCTATCATCTTCCTTAGGTAAAGAAAATCTTGTTGTTGGCAAAACTGACTTTTCCACTGCTGTACCAAAACTGCAGATTTTGGGGAGACTTAATTGGAGGCTTGGTGAAAGAACCTAGGTTACTGTGTGCTAAAACTGTATAAAAGCACCGCTGTAATTCTTAGAGACTCATTTAATGGACGCTTAGCTATCTGACGCTTCTTCCTAAGAATCTCTCATTCATTTGAAAACCAGAGTGTTTATGAACCTCACACACAGAGCAGTAGATGGTGCCGCCTTTGGGTGTGCATGTTGTTTTATATTCTTTCCTGTATAACATTGCCTTTGCAAAAGCTGGCCCCTTCTGGAGCGTGTTTTCCTGAGGGGTGGGGTTGGTTGGAAGAGGCTGGTGTGGATGAGGGAGGAAAGTGCTGTGGCTGGGTGCTGTAGGACCTGCTGAGGTGCAAGACGCTGTGTCACAGGCCTGTCCAGAGGTGGATGTGTTTGCCAGGCCATGCAGACGAGCTCTAGGAAGAAGCCGTACTTGTCAGTGACGTGCATATTCAGGAAGCATGTATGAGACAGATTTACAGGGTGGCATGGTGACCCTTAGATGTTTTTCTTTTGTCTAATGCTGAACAGTTTGCCTTTCTGTGTTACACACCACATTCATGTTTTCCTGAGACTCCTGTGCAGTTATAGAATAAGGTGCGTGTTGAGAGGCTCTGAATTAGCAGCAGTTGTTTTATCTCACTCCTGACCTTACGTGTCCCACTGTTGTTTTTATCAGCAGTGAGTCTTGCAATTTTATCATGAAGTCGCTAAAGCACAATACAAAGGCAGTGTCAGTTAAATATCTTCTGTTCTTGGCTGCTTGTTGCTGCTCACCTCTCTGCTCAATCTGCTTAGGTCACATTACAAACCTGAGCACTGATGTGGCCTGTGTGTCGGGGGCAGGGAATTACTTGTGCAGAGTTTAGTTCGCTGGTCTGGCTTGTAGCGTAGCCCAAGAGTGGGTGGAGGAGGTGGATGGAAACATGCAGGAACTTCCCAAGATGGCTGTGGTGGAATTGCCTGGGGAGGCAGAACTAGCAATCGCATTCTGTCTGAGGGGGGAAGGTGTCTGAAAGCTCCCTTTTTGTCTTTTAGGTGAACAAGAATTTTGCGATTGATTTGATAGCAGAGCAGCCTGTGAGTGAAGTCGAAAGCAGAGTGGTATCATGCGATGGTGGTGGTGGAGCTTTGGGACATCCTAAAGTCTATATAAACTTGGTAATGCCTTTTGATCTGGGTATAGCACGTTTTGCCTGTCAATTCTTGTGTGTAACATCATTTACTTTTTGGTTTGTTAGTTTAACAAAGTAAAAGGATTAACCACCCAAGGTGTTAATTTTATTTGGGGATTAATGTAAAATTAAGATTTCTGCTTGGAAGAGCTAGAGTTTCCATTTGAAATTATCGGGTATTTCTTGCTCTTGATTTTGATTGGTTTGATGGGACAATCATTTTTACGGAAAAAATAAATGAACTGCAAAGTAATATGAGCAAACAGTGCCTTGTGAGCAGAAAATAATATGCTTGCTCTGTTTTGAGAAACTTAGTTATTTAAATGCCACCGTGTAGATTGAGGATACATTTGCGATATTGTTTAGAATATGCAAATATTTTCAATCCTGCACATTAAAGACAAATAAAGAATCAACCCCAAAACCCCTGACTCTTTCGGTCTTTGGGAATCTTGGTAGTTCTGAAGACTAAAAGTTTCCATCATGGTCAGAGAATCAGTGAAGAGTAAATTCTGTTCTTACTTCCCTGACAGCAATGATAGTTTCCAGTGTATGCTTATTCTAGAGAGTAAGAATAGTGAGGCTACTGTCATATGCTCTCGGTAGAATCAACCATGACCTCTTGTTCAGGTACTGCTCCCAGGCAGACCCTGACTGCAGATGTCTTAAAATCTTTGCTGGCTCTCTTAAACATTTGCTTAACGACCAAAAGAATGGTGGGGGAGAGCAGGTGTCCTTTACATCTCCGTGGTGTTGTGACTCCTCACAATAATCACAAGCATTTCTATTTTGAACAAAGTAATGACGTGATGATAATGATTTATTTTACATGATTCAAAATCAAATGCTTGGAGGTTCTAATTCAAAAAACTTCAGAAGCTTGTGTTCTTCGGTTAAGTTCTGTAGCACTTCTGATCAATTGTATTTGTGTGGATGCATATGACCTGTGCCACACTTTTCTTGAAAAATGCTTTAGCTTTTGTAAACTTTGAAATCTTTTTGTGTTAACAATCAAATTACAAGATGTCTGTGGTTTAGTTCTTGAAAGCCAGTGTCTGCAAAGAGAGAATGTTGTTAGATCAGCTTGTCTCCCCTGGTCCTAACAATTAAAATCCAGGTTTTTTGGGGTGGAGGATGGTCTGGATTTTTCATTTCTAATCTCGTATTAAGGATGGGGAATCATGAGTTCGCCTAATTTCATGGCCGCAAATAGTCATGTTACAAAATAACAGAGGATCCCTTAGTGTTTATCTAACTGTCTTGTCTTTTGTCATGTTAAGGAGGACTGTCTAGATAGAACGTGGAAATGCCAGCTCTTATTCTGTATTAAAATAATTATGAAATTATCTTTTCCGAACATTAGAGCAGATGTGACTGAACTGACTTAAGATAACCAGTAAGAGGATCCTTTATTGCTGAAGAGGTATCGCTTGACTTTTAAATCATGTTGTTGAGATTAGGTCTGGTAATTAAAAGGCTGGCAGAAGGGAAGCTGCGTAGGATATAGAAATCAAGCATGAACCTCATACCATCATTCTTATTTCCAGTGTTTCAAATAAGATTAAACTCTGTACCTCAGCTTTATTGATCTGTTTTAAGATGGTGCGAATAAATAAGAGAAAATTTGTGATTTCTAAAAGTCTTATAAAGTGAAACTAGCAGCTGTTGTATTTTTATATTTTTGCAGGACAAAGATACAAAGACCGGAACATGTGGCTACTGTGGACTTCAGTTTAAACAGAAACATCACTGAAAGATTAGCCCTGCACGCTTGCAGATTTAAATTAACATTTAACTATAAATAAACGATATATTTAGAAACCCAAGATTAGTGTTTGTGTTTGTCTTAACTGTGGTAAGTCCAGTCTGTACCTTTTTAAAACTCAGCTTGTCAAGTATATGAGAGCTGAATGTTATTACAGTATCTGCCTTTGTACTTAATTTGGTTTTCATGGAACAAGTGTCCTGCCTTGTTTGGCAGACATCTCGCAGCCTTGGAAGTGGCATTTGGCTGCAGCATAGGTGTGATTTGTGCTGGGTAGATGCGTGTTCTTTTCAACACTGAAACGGATGTCAGTGTTTACTGGAGGATTAATTATTCTAGGCGTTTGTCTTTTGGCGTTGTTTGACACTCTTAATTTGTTCATGGCCTGGTGTCTGCAGCTAGATTCACAAATGGAAGCACAAACACACTGTAAGGCTTAGCGTTACAACACTTAGTCCTGGAAGCAAGATTGTCATCCCTGAATTAAGTAGCTACACTTGCTACTTGTTTAAACGAAGCAGCCAGTTCCTTCACACATGAAAGGTGAGGACATGAGTATTTGCCCTCCAGTTGAGAGGATCAGAGTGTAAATACCTGATTCTGCTTTAGATTCACACCCTTGAAACCTCTTTTGGTGCTGGATCTTGTCGGACTCAAAGCAGGATTCACTCAGTTACAGGTAGCAGTTTCTGCTCCTTTAATACAGAGAATCTGACAGTGAGAGTATCCATCTACGTGTAACACCACCTAGGCCATGTGTGAGGCTGGCTGTAGGACATCATCTACTGTCTTGCTTTATTTCACTTATGTAGCGTTTCATCATGTAAGCATGGCTTTCAAATGGGGAGAAGGAGGGTCCGAGCTTGGTCTTTCCTCTAGAGAGCATTTTAATCTGTTGTCATTGACTTTTTTTTTTAAAGGCTGGTGATGAACATGGTCCCAGGTGGTAATTGCTGCTTGGTCAGAGAGTGTGATTCTAAACCTACTGTTTATATCACTGTAGTTAAATTGATGTTGTATTATCAAGTTGAACCAAATTATGTGGGCCTGCAGCTGCTTAACTTGTGTCAATTTATAGATGAAGTTGAACCAATGGAGTCAGGTTTAAAGCAAGGTCTGAACTATTCTGTCAGTAGAAGTTGTGTGTTTAGAGGCTGTACTGCAGTTACCCAGGTACATGTACACCCCTTGTCTTTTTTCATTCATTCTGCCTGTAAGAGCTTAACCTGTCTTTCTGTCTCTTATCCTTCCTCCTCCTTCCCTCTCTGTTTTTCCTTTCCACTGCTGCTGGTTTCAGCAATCATTTAACTGGCCTTCAATTCATTCTTTCTAATGACCTAGGTTTAGGAAGTAATATTAAAGTTATGCATTGTAAATTCAGTGTAGGATACTGACTTTTCTATAAGCCCAGCATCTGACTGAGGCTATATGGCAGTTATGATGCTTTTGTGATGTTGGTGCAGTGGCCAAGTCCAAGAAGATTTAATGTATGTTGTGTCTTGAGCAGCAACCGAGCATGTGCACAGGTGGCAAAGGATCCTTTCATAAAACCCAATAACTTGCATTCAGCCTGTCTGCCCTTACGCAAATGGTCTGTCAACTGAGCATAAATGTGGCGTTGTAAATGATCGTCTGGCAAGTTGATCCATGCTCTAAATATAAAATAATTACCTGGACTTGTAATGCCTATCTTTAAGCATAAATCTGGTTGGATTTTAGTCTGGCGCTCTACCAGTTTATAGAGTATCTTGGCTGGCACAGTTCTCTCATGGTGTAGTTATCTCTGCAAAGAGACCTGAAACAAGTAATTGTATGTGGTCCTCTTTCTTGGGCCTTTGATTTTCTTATGAATAATATATCTGCTTGTATCACTGCTGCTCATAATAAATTAACAATGTTTAAATTGGCACAGAATCTGCTGAGGACGCAGACAAATCCCATCCCACTGGTCTCAACTATGGAATGCTGTTCTTGGATGTTCTCCCTAAAGTACTTGTGATATGTGAAGCTGTTGACACCAGTGAAACACAGAAGGTCTCTGCTTTGCTCTGGTGATCTTCATAGGAAAACTTCAGACTGCTCCTTGTAATTTCCTGTGTGCTAAGTTTATACATCTAGTCGGGAATGACTGTTTATACAAAGCCTTGCTTTTTGAGCCACACCATCCACATACCTGTGGAAAGGCCAACCTTGAACTGCAGGAAATAGAAGTGGGGAAAGGCAGAAGCTTTTACCGTGGTGGTCACAAGCAGATATATGTAAGAATGGATCTATGAGTGTACGCTAACACACGAGTATCAAAGCCAGGATAAACTAAGACATCAGTGTGAAATCAGCATTGCAGTTCTTGGGCAACAAATACAGAGTAGAAAGCATATGGAATAAAACTTTCAGACTTACATTTTATCAGTCACTGTATCAGTATCTGTTCTTTGCAGATAATTTATCTTAGGCTGAACTATAGTTTCTGATTACCAGAGTACAAACCATAGTGTATACTCTGTCACTATGGAATCAGGAAGTATTCTACACTGATGTGTAGCTTCTCTTAACTGCCTTTAACTATCTTGCCTTTAACTACAAAAAACAGACAGATTGTTTTCTCTTTGCTGCCACATATATTAAGCTTTTCTTGGTGAAAATCACTATGTGTTTAAATGTCCAAAACAAAAAAGGGCCATCCATCCTTTTCCCCATATTATTCGCTAGCTGTCTGCTCTCTAATTAAAAAGTAACTGGTATGAATTTGCAAGGCAAGTCCTGTTTGCTCACAAGAGCACAAAGCACTACTATGGCTATGGCTTAATATGCAAGTGCACCTTTTTTTAAACTTCTTTCAGTTATATGGCATCTGGTTGTGCTCTGCCAGTTGCTCTTATAACAGGCTTCTCCAAATCAGCAGATAGTATCGCTGCATTTTTTAGTGTAATAGCAATAGAAGTGTTTGGTTCTGTAATATCCGCGTTGTTGGCACTTTCGATGCGTTCCCTGCTATTGGTCTGTGTTGGTTTGAGAGGCAATTAAATCTTTCTGTGGTGGATTCAGAGCATGTTATCTGAATTTAAAGTAGAGATTCTTGAGGAGCACATCTGGCAAGTCAGTCTTGCCAGTGGAATAGATTAATTGGGGGAAAATGGCCCTGCATTCACCTTATGAAGTTCATGGTGCAAATTATAATGCACCCTCCTCTCCAGAGGTCCATCAGGACTCATCTAACTAGTGAAGAATAGCAGTTTCAGTTTCCATAATCAGAGGCAGTATAGTAGAGTAAGGAAAGCAGAATTAAAAACTTGATGTGTACCGTTGCTGTAAATGTCACTCTGATGTGGATGATCATCCTTTCATATGTTTTTGTTTTTGTCAAGCATTGTCCAGTGTAAGCAGCAGGTGCCACAAGATATGCCTTGCATGCCCACCCAGTAACAGCTTTCACTCTAGGCTTTCCAGATCCCAGACCATTTTCTACTGACTGATTGCAGTGGGGGTGCAAGTGGAACATGATTATAAATTTTTCAATGTACAAATCATCTCATGGAGTTCAGATGTGTTTGCGATATGGTGAATTTAACTGACAGTTACAGGAACTTATTTTTCTGCACCTGAAAGTTATGCAGTCATTATTGATTATTCCAGATTTGCATTGCCATCCATCACCATCCAAACCCCTCGGTATTCAGGTCTCAAAAGTTGAGCTAACAAAACAAAAAAATGCCATGTGGAAGAACAGATCGTGGGAGTGCAGCAGAGAAACCAGGAATGTAATCTGTGCAATATGGAAGTGATGTGTCGGAGCACAGGGAACATTGCCTTAAAGGTCCCTCATTTTTTAAAAAGTTGCTGTTATTCTTCCTCAGTGTGATGCAAATACTGTGAGAATATGTATAACTGCCCTTACTCATACACCTTCTGCTGATGCAACACCCTGCTTTAGAAAGTCCTCCCCGTCAGCCTGCTGTGCACACATTTTTATTGATGTACGGACAGCTGTATGCCAGGACAAATGCTATCAACAGCACTTTCTAGTGGAGATGTCACTTTAGTGAGTGCCACAATTCAAGCACAAAGTTCTTATCCCTAAGCAGTGTGAATCCTGTCATGAAATGAAAGTATATTTGAACATCGCAGAATTTACAAAACCAGCCAAGAAGGCCAATGGTATCCTGGCTTGTATCAGCACTAGCGTGGCCAGCAGGAGGAGGGAAGTGATTGTCCCCCTGTACTCAGCACTGGTGAGGCCATACCTTGAGTAGTGTGTCCAGTTTTGGGCCTCTCGCTTCAAGAAGGACGTTGAGGTGCTGGAGTGTGTCCAGGGAAGGGCAACGAAACTAATGAAGGGTTTAGAGAACTTGTCTTACGAGGAGCAGCTGAGGGAACTGGGATTATTGAGTCTGGAGAAGAGGAGGCTCAGGGGAGACCTCATCACTCTCTACAGCTACCTGAAAGGAGGTTGTGGCGAGGTGGGGGTTGGTCTCTTCTCCCATGTAACCATTGACCTCAAATTATGCCAAAGAAGGTTTAAGTTGGATATCAGGAAGAATTTCTTTGTGTAAAGAAGGTCATTAAGCATTGGAACGGGCTGCCCAGGGATGTGGTGGAGTCCCCATCCCTGGAAGTGTTCAAAAGCCATTTGGATGTGGTGCTGAGGGACATGGTTTAGGGACCCTGGCAGTGCGGGGTGAATGGTCGGACTTGATTATCTTAAAGGTCTCTTCCAACCAGGTGATTCTGTGAAGCTGCAGCTTTGAAGGTATTTTCCCATTTTTTTTTTTTTAATGTTTGGCTTTGATTGTATTTTCTCTTTTACATTTTTTTTAACTGCGTGTTTCCATTCTTGTACTCTTACTTGTTTCTGTTGCTGTCCGCCCCCACCCCCCAACCCACCCTGTCCCTTTATTAAGGACCAGGTCTTTGACACAGCAACAATTATCTTGTAGTAAAGTTGCCTCTTTGGAACAGCCTCATATGCTTATCTCCTGCTTCAGTGAAAGAGTGCTGAACTCAAAAGCCTGTTCTTTCTGAAACTCACTTGGTCTAACACAAAGTAGGCAATCATTTGGCTAGATTTTCTCTTAATGTTGCATGGATCAGGAAATCTAGGCTGCTTTCACTGCAGTCATTAATGATTAAAGTGAGTTTTCTGTGCTTTGGACTAATTACAAGCACAGGAAAAAAATCTAAGAGTCTTTACAGTATAGCTACCCAGTAAAATATTACATATGCTCTACTAGCCTTAGTAGATCATTTCTGGTTGTGTTAACATTGTCTAAGTGTTGAAATCACTGACCTCCATGGACATAAATAACTTTCTAAAATTTAAATTGGCTTTCTTTATGAGAGATTAAAAGAAGAGGGGGAAATTAGTGTAGAAGCCTACTGTAAGATATTTGTTTGGGACTGAATGATTTTTTTAATCTTTTTTCAAAATACGTGATTAGAAACACACACAATTTTCTGGTCACATGCGTTCCTCTACTGAACTTTGATTTGTGCTAAGAAAGAGTCAGTTTCAAGAAAACTTGGAGGCATAAGGTGGTTCTTTGTTTCCAAGAAGGAATTGTTGATGGAGGGAAGGAGAAAATAGCAGAAGATGCATCTTCTCCCTCCTCTCTAAACAGTCTGCAGTTGGTAGGAGACCTGTGATTTGGTACCTAATTAGACTTAGAGAAGTATCTTAATCTTTGGATTGTGAAGTGTCCTTTGAGGTTTTTCTCTGTTACTGAAGTCTAGCCCAAACCGGGACAGATGTAAAACCTGATTCTTGGCCATCAGCTGCTAAAAGGAAATCTGAAATGTGTTTTGGGCCAAAAAATGGATTTCTAAACAAATTGGTCAAACAGCAACTGCGTCAGAAAACCTCAACTGGTGATATGAAGAAAGATTATTAGCCCTGAGCATCTATCTGTTCATTATCTGTAGGGAAGAAGGTAGTGTTGTGTTGGAGAAGTCTTGTGTGACTGAGCTTGTGCTGATCTGTGGTCAGAGCTTCAGAGTCTGGGAAGCCAAGTCCCGTGGCTGAGGAGCATCCCTGCGGGCCTGGCTCCTGAATCACAGCCACTGTGGTGGGTGCCAGAGCCAGAGATGACTGTGATTTGCTTGTGTGTCGTAAAGTTGTGCCAGAAAAACACTTCAGCGTACTCAGAAGAGCTGCAAAGGGGGCTGGAAGGTGGAAGAGCAGATCTCCCTTACCCGTTAATACTAGAGAGAGTAAAGAGGAAGTTACTCTGCAGAATTACTCAAGGAGCTTTTAGACTGACTGGACCACACCTCCACCTGTGGTGCAGGTAAATGTCAAGTGTTGCATGTGAGTAATTTCTCATAAAATTATGAATCTGAACTGTGATCAACTGGTATCTGAATCAGACAAGAGTGAGATCCTAGGGTTATCATATTTATATTTATATTTTTTTTAAAAATCATCTCAAAGCTCTGTAGAGTTGCAAAATCAAGTCTATTTTAGGACTTACTGTGAAAAGAATAATGCAAAGCAGAGGTTAGGCTGCTTGCTAAACTTATTTTTTTACCCACACCTTGTAATTTCCGTAGTTCTGGTCCTTTTTAAAATATATATATATTAGAATGGGTAAAAGCTAAAAAGCTCAGAGAAGGCCAAACAAAATAAAGGTTCCTGTAGAAGGAAGGATGGGTTGAATGGTCTTTTTTTGTTGTTGTAGTTGTCTCTTTTTTTTGTTGTTGTTGTAGTCTGTTTTTTAGTCTTTTTGTCTATTTAGGGTTATGACAGAGGTCTACAAAATCTTACATGACAGGGAAAAGGTAGATTGACTGTTTCAAAGGCCAGATCACAGATATGTAAAAGTCAGAAAATAATGATGAGCTGATTCTTTTGGGTGTATTTAGTCAGATAAAAAAGAAAAGGTTTTTTTTTTTTAAAAAAAAAAAAAGCTGGGCATGCTGTATGGAAATTTTACTTGTTGGCTTAGAGTGAGGATAAAGGAGGCCACATAGATTAAAAACTTCACCCCATGTTCAGAGGACAGCTAGTAGAGCTATAAAATTAAGAAATACATATATTGTAAAAGGCTGAAGGAAAATGAAGATAATAGAATGGAAACAAGACTGATAGTAACATAACTAAGGCTGATAAGAAGCACTGAATTATTTTAGAATTAGAAAAAGTCTTAACAGATGTATTGGTCTAATGTGAGAGGGATGTGGTGAAATTGTTAAGTGATGGGAAAAGATAGGAAAATTAAAAGATGTTTGTGGTTCATGATGTAATTGTATAATAGGAAGTCAATGAAATAATTTCCAGTAATAGACACTGAAGGGGTTGCTCTTTAGTAACTGCTAAATTTAGACATTTTTAAATTGGCGTGCCCAGATAATTAGTTTCAACAGGACTGTCCAATGAGCTTCCAGGATCATTAATGTTGATTTTTGCTAAGCTTTGAAATACTGGAGAGAGAGTACAAAAATGGCTAACGTGCCAACATTCAAAGAGGGTAAAAGGCATGACCTGGATAATTACATGTCTGTCAGCTTGACATCGCTTCTGGGCAAAATAATAAGGGACCTAATTAATAACGAATTAAGGAAGTGTTGTATAATTAGTGCCAATCAACATGAGTTATAGGAAAACCAGACCATGTCAAGCTAGCATGATGTGTTTTTGATGAAATTAGAAGTAGCTTTTGATAAAGGTAAGAGTGTTAATGTAATATCCTCTGATTTCTGTGAAGATTAGACTTAGTCTATATTTTGATTCAGAAATTAAAGCTTTGTGTAATCAACCAGCAGCACGTCACACGTTTTACGTGTATTAAAGGGCAGCTAATTCTTAGCTATGAAAATGTCAGTGTGAAATGAGACTGATCACTGAAAGAATGCATTCCTCTTGGACTGTTGGTGGCATTCTTTGTCAAATCCACGGTACTTAGCTTCTTATCGGTGTCCTAAAAAAATGTGATGCCTACTGATAAGTTTGTTGAGGATTGAAAGGCTGAAGCCTTGTTAAGTAAGGAAGAGGATTCAGCAGTGATACCATTCACTCCCGCTTACCCAGCCAAAGTTGGCACAAAGCTGAACATGTTTCAATGCAGTGAACTGTACAAGAAAAATAAAATGTCCATATTTATTGTAAAAATGTATTTCTGTGAAGCGGTGACTGTTACAGCCTGAGCTGTGATTTGTCCTGTGTGAGTAGCAGCTTTAACTTCAGGTAACAGGAATCACTGAATATGACATTGGGCTGGGGGAGTTTGTTGATCATCGGATCACTATGAGTTTCCAGTTCAATTCTGTGCTTTAAATAACTTCTATGAATAGTTATTTATGAGCAATAAATAGAGATGTATTGAGTAGGCACGTCTTCCTGAATTTAACACAAGTGCATTTGTTACTTGAGTACTGCGTCCAGTTTGAGGTCTGCAGTTCAGTAATTAATGTGGCTAAATTAGAGAAAGTTCAGAGAAAGCCATAGTGCTAATTACAAGAGTAGAGAATGTGCTGTGTAGTGGGAGATCTAACAAGCTTCATCTTTGCACTTTCTCAGAAGAGGTTAAGGGATGATTGATCAGGGTCTACCAGCACAAATGCAGGGAACAAAACCTTGATAGTGGGATCTTTAGTCAGGCTAAAAAGGGTAAGATCTAGTGGCTGGAAGCTATAGACAAGCAGATTCGTTAATGCTGAGAGCAATTGAAAGGATTTTTAAAGTATATTTTAAAAAATCAACAAAAACCCCCGAACAATAATCCTTGATAGTGGTCTACATTAAAGGGATAAAAATACCAGAAATATTCAAAAGAGAGGAAATAGTTAATAAATAATGTCCTGTGATTGGAAAACAGCTGATACTTTTATGTGAAATATGTTGTATCCCAAGAGTAAATGGAAAAGTTGGTAGGTATATACTCCCAGTAAAAACTTTTGGACTTCTGGGACTGGATAACATTGAAAACGATTGGCTGAAGAGCTTTCACTGCCATTGGTATTGGCAGATCCAGCCTCTTGGAACACAGGTAAGCCTTCGGAGACCTGCAAGAGAGCTAATACGGGAATATTTAATGATGCTGCCAATTGTTGCTGCTTATTCTTACTGTTTCCTGCTCCATTAAGAGTGACTAGTATGTTATTTTACCTCCGTGAAGGCTTTTATATAGTGTATCCTATAACCTTTGGTTTTTATTCCTAAGATGCACAGAATGAGTATTTATGTTTTTGCGACTCAACAGTCAGCCATTTTTCCACACCTGAAAATACGATTAGCTACAGTGAATGTGGTAACTTAGCATTAAGCACATTGCTGCTGCACGCAGAAACGAGATGCTGGGGAGGGAATCCCCTGAGCGTACGTGGGAGCACATCCAGCCTCCTGCATAGCGCAGTACTGGAAGTTTTTGCAGGCTCGGTTGTCCACTGTGCC
This sequence comes from Buceros rhinoceros silvestris, assembly GCF_000710305.1. NCBI lineage: Eukaryota > Metazoa > Chordata > Aves > Bucerotiformes > Bucerotidae > Buceros > Buceros rhinoceros. The sequence goes on from NW_010394763.1 coordinate 16,281, forward strand.
TCTGGGTCCTTCAGGAACGCGTTGCAGTTCCTGTCCTATCGCTCTGTTCTGTATGCTGGTCCTGTTCCTGCCTGCGTGACCTTGCACTTGATTGTAGGGAATTTCAGTGAGCTTAGAGGTGCTCAGCTGAGTGGCTCAAATCACTTTTTAAGCAGTTCTAGCTCTGTCTTTTTCTTTTCTTTTTTTTTTTTTTTTTTTTTTTTTTTTTTTTTTTTTTTTTTTTTTTTTTTTACTACTTTGCAAATATTTGCATGATCAGACATAGTTTTGTATTTCTTTCCAATTCTGGATAACAGTTTTGCTTCGTGTCAGGCCTTGCCTAATGAGAAAGATCCCTGTTTGACAAGGCTTTCCTCATTTGAAACAACTTTTTGCAATCTGTCACCTAGCTATTTCTAATTTCATCTAATGATAGAAATATAACAATAGTGTAAAACATTTTCCTCCTGTACTCAAAACTTTTACCGGCCTTGCTTCTTTTACATCATGGATTTTTCCTTGTGTCCTGTGTTCTTTAAATTTAGATTAATTTATGTAGAACGCTTTCTGTATTCCCTATTTTTTACTGTTTTTTCTATTTTTTATTTTGGTTGTTTTGTTATGATCGTGTGCATCAATAGTTATTTGCGACTATGATATGCTATTCCCTCTTAAAGCAGGCTTTAATCCAAAGTTCTTAACTGATTCAAAAGTGCTGAAAACTTCACAATAATAATAACAATAGGGTTTTTTTCTGTGTTGGTGTTCTTTGCAAATATTGGAATATGTGTGTTTGTGGTGGAGGAACACCCAAACCAGAAATTTCATTTTTAACTCATGACAGGTGAAACCCCTCGTTTTCAGTTTTCAAGTTCTATCTGAATACGTGAAAAATATGTTGCAAAGCAGAAGTATTTGGGGAAAAAGAAGTCCCATTCCATTAAGAATTGTTTTCAACCTCTCCTGCATGTTTTAAGAGGGTTTTCCCAACAGTTCTAGTAACAATTCTGTTTATTATTTAATGAACAAAAATATTGTTGGTTTCTTGATGTTGCCTCAGTTGCTCACTTTATTTGGTGAAGTTATCACTTCTCTATTTGGAGTTGTTGTTAGGAACTCTCTAACTTTCTGTATTGCTGTTGGAACTTAAAAAAACCCCTTGAAAATAAAATGTGTGAATCAGGAAACCTGGTCTACTGTGCAGTAGATCAGTGAAACATCTATCCTGTACCCATTCAAGTCAAAGAGGAAGAAGCATGTCGAACTTGCTGTCTTGAAATTGCCGGTGCTTCATCCAAGGTCAGAATTATGAATAACTGACTTCTGATGACCTCTGTGGTTGTAATCTATTAAATGTTTTCTTCTCCTTTCAAAGAGGAAACAAACCTACATACCCAATGATCAAATTCTTGTGTCGTTAAAACAGATCATCTTACTAGCCAGTGACAATTTGATGGCACGTAGCTTACTGGTATTTTAGGGATTTCCATTTTGTTCTCCTATTTATTAATTTTGTATACCATTCTCTTTTTTTTTTAATTTTTTACATAATCTGCTAAAACTCAGTATATTTGGAAGCTGAAAAGAAGCTGGTACTATAGGTGTAGTACAATCTGAATACTGCTTATTTCTACGTTCTAGATTTCACATACTCCGTCTGCTTGCTTACTTCCATTTGGTCCATTCCATACAATTATGTGCATGGAGGAAATGTGCAATAGTTTACCCATCACCGCTCAAATTTATTTTGAATAACTCAGGGCTTTGCTGGCGTCAGTGCCAGCCTGAGCTGGGACAAACAAAACTGAAACCGCTACATCTGCACATACGCCAAAGGCGGAGGGGGTTGGCTATGAGTCGATCACTTTACACAATAAAATCTGAGACGCTCCTGATCTGGCATCTGACATCTGTAGCAAGATAAGTGGTATTCTGCGTTAGGCCTAAAAGTATATTGTATGCTAGTGAGATTTATATATATCCCACTGTAACTTAATTATTAATGCTGTAGTAAATAGTAGTGTGTTTAACCACTGTCTAAATCAGTCTAACATTCAATTATTGATTAATCACCATTTGATTGGCATTTGATTTTCATCCCATCATTGATTAATTCCCATTTGGTCATTGTTTGATCATTAATAAACCCTTTGAGTTAACCCCATAGTGATGACTTCTGTTAATTCACCTGCAAAAGAGCTCTGTAAGCAAATTAATGGTAAATAAAGTGGGAACCTATGTCTGTGGTCAAGTGAGTACAGTGTGGGAATACTCATATAGAAATATTTTAGTGTGAAGCTTTCATGGGTTTTGGTTTTGATAGATTAGTTAAGGTTCTATACATCAGCCTCCGAAGAGATAAACTTTTCTATGAATTGTATTTGTGGAGACAGAAGAAAAAAAAAAAAAAGGAGTTGTAGGAAATGCCCCATTTTATTTCATTTTACTCTGTCATCTATAGATTATGCTGCTCTCCAGACTGTATTGTTTGGTGGAGGTGATTTTTCGGGTCCAGGGATCATCTAATGTAAACCAAACAATGTAAGGAAGCGTGAATTGGGATTCTAAAGCATTTTGCATCTAGCTGAGTGTCACAGTCTCTTATGGCAGCGCCTGCGTTCCTCCTGCATGGTTTCTTTCTGAGTGTGTGAATTTCTGCTGAGCTGGTTGGGTGACGGCAGAAGGATGGATATTGCTGCTTTCTTACAGTAAGAGTACTTTGTTGTATAGGGTGTGCTTAGAAAAACAAATGCTGACAGTGCGAACTTTCAAGTAATGAGGCATCGGGGCTTTGGTTCCATGGCAAATGTTCCAATGACTTGGCTGTTATTCCAGTTAGTCTAACGATGACTGAGGTCGAAACATAAGCGGTGCTTTTTGGACTTCGAATCCAAACACCACCCCCCCCCACACACACACACACCCTTTTTTTTTTTTTTTTCCCCTCAGGGAAAGGAAAAAGGACCGACAGAAAGAAGGACGAAGAATGAGGTAAGCAAAGTTATTGGTGAGTGTTTGCAAACTTGAAAGTTCAACTGGAGTATTTCTCACTGCCCTGCAGCTTCTTATTTTGTCTGTCTTCAGCTCCAGCGATTTAGCTCACTGGCTGTTGTGAGGCCAAGGCTACAAGTTGGTATGTTGATCTTTTGCTATACAGGAAATATTGGCACTATGACTCCTGGTCTTGGAGCTGGGCGTATGATATTTATGTGCTGTAATTCTGTCAGTGCCATGTTCCTCTGTATCATAGCCTAGTTTTCCAAATAAGATCTTATGTTAAAAAAAGGACAGAATAGTCTTCCTTTCTTCCTTTCCTTTATGACTACTTGATATAATTTAAAAGGTGCAGCTGGTGTGTATGCAACAAAACTAAACTGGACAGTATGAAAGTATAAATGTAGATGATTTTCTTTTTATCCCTACTTTTTACTTTCTGTGCCATCCTCGCTGAGTCATACTCATTGCATGAGGGTTTAACTGTATGGATATTTGTAAAATATTTTTACAAATTAAGGATGTTGGTGAATCCTAACTCAGCTACAAATCAAACATGATGCAGTACTTTGTTCATTATGAAGGGGGCTGGGTAAGAGCTTTATGTCATTCAAGTAAAAATATGTACGTGTGTATCAGGCAGATGGAAAGTGTTGGGAGGAAAAAAACCCAAACAAACCCACAATGATTTAATACATTTTTTGGTGGCTTGCCAGTGAAGCCAAGGAAAGTCACATTGTCAGCTCACCACTCTGAACCCCATGGTACTATGTGAAGTGCTTCATGCATCATTCATTACAGCAGGTAAAGGAACAGTGAAATGTGGTTCACTTGAGCAGTAAACTCCTTTAGGACTGTTTGGTTAAGTGACTTAATGGCTTATTCTTAATGTTCTTTTCTTTTATCTTGAGACCTCATAACTCAAAATGACCAAAAATAATTGAAATTCTTCTTGGCAGCAGGTCACCTGTGAAATATTTTCTGTCCAACTTTATTACTCTTGCCAAGATGCCAAAATGCCAAGAAAAATGTGGGTGCTTGTCTGGGTATATGGAAGACTTATGGACATATGCAGCTCTGTGTACATCTGTGGCTCCTATATATCTTATATATATACACTTCTGTGGCTTTTTACAATGGCAACAAAGTATTTTAAATCGTATAACCTGTGCCTCAGTATAATCTGCTCTGTCTTAAAAGCACCGAAGTCTTGACATAAGCCACTGATAAGTGACATAAAAGCAGAAACAAAGGAGATTTAGAGGCAGTAGAACTTACTGGGATAGGGAAACCAGTAGTGAAGAAAAGATGAGAGCTGGTAAAAAGATGGGAATTCAGAGGCAGCAAAATTTGGTCTAAATTTTTGTCTGATTTTTATTCCTAATACAGAAAATATCTATGTACATTACATGGAGGAATTTTTAGAAAACGTTCAACAGCAGGTATAAATAGGAGAACTTGGAAACTCTACTTAAAAAAAAAGTGCCTCAGAACTGCCTAGAAGGGTAATTGTATTTATTCTCCGTGCATATTTTAAATTACATTATCAGAAAAGATAAATGAATAGACAAAATGAACATTTTATGTAAACAGAATTTGCCCGGAAAAAAATCCTCTCTTAAGTAAATCGCAGCTATGAGCAGATATAGAAAAAGTGGCAAGCTCAAGGGTATTGATGTCCTGGGCTGTGATCTAGTAAAACAGAGTTAGTAGTCCCTCCCGGTAAGACTCTGGTATAACTATATGTAGACCAAAACTGATGAAATACATTTCTGACAGAAGGAAGTCAATCCAGAAACAACATACATAAGGTGGTGAATAGCAAACATCTGTTAAGTAACTCTTTTCTGGCTTCTGGGTTTTAATTAGCCAAGCAAAATGAAGCCTGTTTGTCAGCATTTTGTGGTCTACCTATTACGAGCAGTGAATGGGAGAGGTACCAGGCAGCTGCCAGAGGCAGAGCGGGAGGTTCTGTGGCATTTCTCAAACCTGACCCAGAGCCTGGGGAACTCAGGGCAGTTTGGGAGCGAAGTTGAGCCTGGGGAGAAGGGAGGGGTTGTGGAGAAGGTATTTTAAAATTTGCCTTTATTTCTCATTTTTCGGTACATATCTTGTTCTATTAC
>NW_010394764.1:0-3149 GCF_000710305.1 Buceros rhinoceros silvestris
GGTATATCGGTCCCTCGACCCTTAACAGTACAATAAAGATTTGAATGTAGGCTGGCACTGAGCAAATCCACTGTACGCGCATTGAAACCAATCTGCAACAGATTTGAAATTGTTGTGGTTTGTTTTCACTGTCGTAGACTGTTCCGTATGCACTGCTGTACACTCCAGAGTGATAACCAAACCCCTCCCAACAGCACTCCAAGCAATCGGGCTAACATATGCCAAGTACGACTGGAGTTTCTCAGCCAGGAACCCCATTGTAAAAGACAGGCATCATACATACACATAAATAAACCAGCACTACTTGTGCTAAAATCTTGCTATATAAGGAATCATCGAACATTTCAGTTAACTTCCCTGTAGTCACCATGTGGTTTCACTTTGCCATGATATCTACTGAGCATTAGGATCTGAGCAGTTGTCCCGAAATTGGTCACTCCTTCCTACCTCTGTGGTTTCATTTCTCTGATGCAGGCACGGATTGAACATTGTGATCCGGTTTACAGAAGGGATTCATATTCAGACTAGCCTCTGGTTTTGGCAGTTCCAAACTTCTACTAACTCCTCTAATCTTCTTTGTTAATTTGTAAAACCAGGATTCAGATTTGAGAAATTACAGAATCATGGAACAGTGGCGATTGGAAGGGACCTCTGGGGATCATCTAGTCCAACCCCACTGCTAAAGCAGGTTCACCCAGAGCAGGTTGCACAGGATTGTGTCCAGGAAGGTTTTGAATATCTCCAGAGGAGACTCCACAACCTCTCTGGGCAGCCTGTTCCAGGGCTCTGCCACCCTCAAAGTAAAGGAGTTTAACCTCATGTTCAGATGGAACCTCCTGTGTTCCAGTTTGTGCCCATTGCTCCTTGTCCTGTCGCTGGGCACCACTGAAAAGAGACTGGCTTATCCCCTTGACACCCACCGTTAGATATTCATAAGCAATGATAAGATCTCCTCTCAGCCATTCTTCTCCCCAGGCCCCCAGCCCAGAAGAGACCCGGGTCTCTCAGCCTTTCCTTGTAAGAGAGATGCTTCAGTCCCCTAATCATTTTCATAGCCCTTTGTTGGACTCTCTCCAGTAGTTCCGTGTTTCTCCTGAGCTGGGGAGCCCAGAACGGGACACAGTACTCCAGTAGTGCCCTCCTAGGACAGAGCAGAGTGGGAGGAGAACCTTCCTTGCCCTGCTGGTCATACTTTTCTTAATGCACCCCAGGATACTATTGGCCTTCATGGTGACAGGAGCACACTGCTGGCTCGTGGTTAACTTGTTATCCACCAGGACTCCCAAGTCATTCTCCTCAGAGCTGCTTTCTAGCGGGTCAACCCCTCACCTGTACTGGTGCATGGGGTTATTCCTTCCCAGGTGCAAGACCGCACACTTGTCCTTGTTGAACTTCCTTCAGTTCCTGTCTGCCCAACTCTCCAGCCTATCCAGGTCTTGCTGAATGGTGGCACAGCCTTCTTGTGTGTCAGCCACTCCTTCCAGTTTTGTATCATCAGGAAACTTGCTTCATCCAGGTCATTAATGTATTATTTCTACATCTATATAATCTACTTTTTGTATCTGTTTTTCTGTTTTTCGTGTCAGCCACTCCTTCCAGTTTTGTATCATCAGCAAACTTGCTTCATCCAGGTCATTAATGTATTATTTCTACATCTATATAATCTACTTTTTGTATCTGTTTTTCTGTTTTTCTGTTTTTCTGTTTTTACTATTGCATTTTGTTCTTTGAAATCTTGGTAATTTATTTTGTGAGTGGCTGTTACAAGGACAAAAAAGAGGAAAATTATATCAAAAACAGATCTTTGTGCTGCTTTTAAGTGGCTGTATTTCATTTATGGAGTTTTCTGCCTACGAAACTTGATAAACTGCCTCATTCCTTGGATAATATGCAGTTGCATTACACTGGTACATTACCGGTACGTTACAATGGTACATTACATAAATGATACCCAGCAAGCTCAAGCATGACCCGTACTTCCTCATATCCATATTCTGAAGAGTGAACCACCAGAGCAGCATCCCTCTTGCATCATTAGTTGCACCCTGCTTTTGTATGACCAGAGTAGGGCTCAAGTCGTACTATCTGGATGGACATCTCACCTGTCAGGGGATGTCTCTGCTCAGCATCTGAGATCTGAACCATGACTGATCACTTTTCTCAGCCCTGAGTTCCTCAGTGTGTTTCCTTTGGGCAAACCTCAGCTCTAAACTGAGCTTGTCTGGTCCCTCTACTATCAGTGCAGAGAAATGGGTGCTCATGGCTGTGATTCATCTCAGTCCAGAGCAATTACTTGAAACAGGTAAACAAATTTTTGCCTCTCCCTTCCTTCATGGGAGCATAAATTTCTGTCCATTGACTAGAAAAGGAAACAGGAGTTACTGCCTGATGACTCTTCCTTAATTAGCTCCTTTCAGACACAGCTTCATTCTAGTACCTTATGTAGGAAGATCTGTATAAATTTATTAATTCGGCTCTCAGTATAGGACTTGTCCACAGGTTACAATATGAAGGATTGGTCTTCCATAAGCCATATAATAAAATAAATTTTGTGAACTGCCAAAGCTATTCATCAAACACCAGCGCTTATCAGATCCTGAGAGCTTCTTTAAGAAACATCAGGGAGATTAACTCCACAACACCTTCAACTGATGTCTGCAGCCATGGACATCAGATAAGGAATATGGCTTCTCGTTACAAGCAGCAGTATGAAACAGCTGGAACACAAACCCAGGGTCCTATTCCTGACGGCAAGCATCCCTTCTGATAAAGTAGAGAATGAAAAATAAACAGCTGCAGGGAGCTGGAAAGAAACAGTGCTCCTTAGGCTTCTAGCTAAATTAGGAAATGAAAAATTCTTTAGCCACTTTTGGGTCCTGAAAACAACTTAAAATATCCTTTTACAAGTCAGCCTTCTAAGTGGTGTTCTTAATATTTATCATCAGACACAACTGCAAAGTATGGGACAATATTTAGGTGGCCTGTAATCTTCCAAAATTGAACCGACAATTTTACAGGTGTTATTTTAACAATTTTTGAGAAATGTACAACAGAGTCTTGTTTTAGACCTTTTGGTTTAGTTTCTTTCAAGAATATTTGCTTCTAATTAAAATTATTAAATATATATTATCATTTTGGGTTTTAAATAT
>NW_010394765.1:0-18274 GCF_000710305.1 Buceros rhinoceros silvestris
GTGAGGTCTGTGGCGCGACTCCCGTGCTGGTGCGGGTGTTGCTCCCGCCTCCTGGTGTCTTCACCATCTCTCAAGCAGCACAGGCGATCACATCGGGTCCGGTTCCACCTGTTTCGATTAGGTCTGGGAGGAAAATCTGTTTTATCAGCTAACAAACGGGTTTCCTGTTTTAACCCGTTAATAGAATCTACTATCTTCTCCATCATTCTGGAGGAAAATCTCTTTTATCTGCTAACAAACAGGTTTCCTGTTTTAACCCGTTAATAGAATCTACCATCTTCTCCGTCATTTTCCCCACTGCTGCAATACAGACAGACTGGTTAACACTGTCCTCATACTGACGGATTCGGTTACACACTTGTTCTATGGTGAGTGCTCGTTTGTCACCTGGCCTATCCCACAATATGGTAGACAATGTGTGGGCGTATTCCTCTGGTGCACTTTGCACAAACTTTTTTAGCAAGGACTCGGTAGCAAGTACTTGCTCCGGGCTGACATTAACATCCCAGTCACCATAGAGAACCTCTTTCATCGCCAGCATTCTGCGCACGGCGCGCATGGCTCAGCGAGCAGAAAGGGCTCCGGTGAGCGGTGGCGAAGGGGGGGTCTTCCCGGCTTCCCGGCAGTGGCGCGGCTCCTCGTGGCGAGGTGACAGCGGCCGTCCCCTCGCACGGCGCGCATGGCTCAGCGAGCAGAAAGGGCTCCGGTGAGCGGTGGCGAAGGGGGGGTCTTCCCGGCTTCCCGGCAGTGGCGCGGCTCCTCGTGGCGAGGTGACAGCGGCCGTCCCCTGGTGCGGCAACAGCGAAACACAGCAGGGGCAGGCAGCGAGCAAGCAGGCAAACAGCAGAGCCGAAAACAGGTAGACATCAGAGGTCCATCAGAGATGTTGCCCTCTGCCCATCCGGTGCAGAAGAGAGCGGGGGCTGGTCACTGGCTGGGTCTTTAAAGGGACGAACCCCGAAACAAAACCCATCCGGTGCACAAGAGAGCGGGGGCTGGTCACTGGCTGCTTCTTAAAGGGCCAGCACCCAGAAACAGAAAGAGAAACCCACCAGAACTTTTAACCAATTGATGTTGCGTTTCTATGTACATGGCAGGGAATACCTGATTGGTCACTTTACAACAAAGCTTCCAAAATGGGAAGTTTTGGCTAACCCAGGACACTAAGGAATCCCAATTCCATTTGCCTTGCTAATATAGAGAAATGTGCTACTATTATGACCATTTTTAGTTCTGCTGTCTTTAAGACTTTAAGCAGTGTTTTATGGCTGCATTAGAGCTGCTTGGGTTCTGAACAGATTTCCTTCAGGCTATAACGTAAGGATCCAGGAAGTTTGGTTTGTTCCTTTTGGAACAGGCTTTGGCAATAGCTTAGTTATTAAAATAGCAATACTTCAAGTGTACAAAAGCATGAGCTGGTCAATGTACATGTCTTCAACCCTGTGTTTTGAAAACAAGCACTCAGCATACATTAGACATCCTGCAGTTGTGTAAGAAAACATCACAATGCTTAAATCACCGCACATGCATTCAGCTTACACAATCGGTGAGTTATGTTGATTGAGCTTTTGTTCTGAACAAAACCCTAAACTGCACATTTTTACTGGCCTTTCTAAGATCAGAGGCAGAACTAACATTCATGGTGATTAAGCTTGGCCCAATTTATTTTCCTTGGTCTGTAATATGATGTTAATCAGAGTTTGTCAGAAAACCATTTCTGTGGTTTCAAAACTGCTTTTTTGAAATCTCCCCCTTTCCAACAATGAATCTAACTTCTTTTCAATTTTGTAAACAAGAGGCAAAAAGAACAAATAAAAGAGTGAATGAAGTAGAAATGTTCACACACACACAGAGTGTTTCTTCGTGACATGGCTAGTAGCCTCTTGGAGCACCTTGCCAAAGAACACCATAGATGTCAGAAGTTCATATGAGCTCACAAGAGACCAGACAAGTTCTGGAAACGGAAAACCACTGAAAGGTACTAACAACAAAGAAACAACATCCATCTCAGAAAACACTGGACCTGAGAATGTGCACTGTCACCAGTATTTGCCTGTCTCATTTCTGTAGGTGTCCGCCACTGTCTGACAGAATGCAGCACTAGATCTGATCTCACACAAGCACTGTCCTCCTCAACAGTGAGTGACAAACTAACTGACATTACTGGGATTGCTGTGTCCAAATCCTGGGCTTCAAGCTAGTTTTCCCACATCTGCAGTAAATGTTCTGTCTACAAGAGTACCGATTATTCTTGGACAAGCCTCCCTCTCCCCTTTGAGTTAGAAAAACTACCCTGAAGCTAAGAAGCCACCCATCAGCTGAAGTTTCATAGAAATTGTTTCTTTTCCACAGAACATTTCATTTTCACTGAAAAATTCCTCTTCAAGTTTAGTGCCAATACCACACTAAAGTGTAATGGCTAATGTATGAGCCCTTAGAAAACCTGTATTTAAGATTATTCTGTTCATATTTGAGACTTCTTGACTTTTCTTCCTTGTGGAAATTACAAATAATCCATACATTTTTCATTCAAAAGATCCAGTTAATGTAACTTGCATGTTTCCAGTGTCTTGGTATTATCCTGGTTCAAGAATAAGGAGCCTCAGACAAGTCAGTTTCAAAAATTCTCTTTTTACAGGCAATTCCTTGTTATGTATCATGCAGCTTCTACATTCAAGTGGAGTTAAAATGAAAGAATAGGTCAAAGATCAATAGATACCTGAAGTGTAATAGTTATTAGGCAAGTGTTCAGGCCTAAAATTCTCAATACACATTTAAATTATTAAAAAGAAAAAAACCCTCTAATATAATTTTAAAAACAGAGAGGTTCTGTTTACACTGATTATTAATGAACACTGAAGCCATATGTGTGCTTTTGACATGCTGGGTTTTAATTATTAAAGTAGGATCATTTCATATTGTCTCTATTATGCCCGTATTACAGGAATTGTTATTATTCCCTTCTTGGTATTGGTTTGTTCCATCCCACTTCAACTTAAACACAACATCTAATGAAAAACTATTCAAACTGAAATTGGATGAACTTGTCCTTTAGTCATCTCGTTTCCTATAGAGAAGCAAAAAATTGTTGAAAAGATATACTAAAAGTGGGCTGCTTGAGAATTAACTTAGACTGTTTGGAAACAAAAAGCCTTAAGGTGATATTCCACCACTTGCTATCACCCCAAGTCTGAAAAGGAAAAGAAATGCTCTGCACACATTGTGAACATAAGTGAGATGAGATGAGATGAGATGAGATGAGATGAGATGAGATGAGATGAGATGAGATGAGATGAGATGAGATGAGATGAGATGGAAGGATGGGGACCTTTCTTCTTTAACAGATGAAGAATTGCTGAATTAGCTGCAGATTGAGTTAATGATGAGCATTATTTCAGGTATAGCATCTGCAAAACATTGGTCACAGCCAACATTCACTTCATCCATGCCGTACCCTCAGCAACACCTCTGCTGCATTAGGTAGTTGAAGACTGTAGGACACACAGTCTTGATTTTGCATGTGAGTGCTCCTTACTTTTACTTTGTTTGTATTGTTTTAAATACTTCTGCTAATACCTATTTGTTTCCAATTGCTTGTGCCACAATGCAACTTACACTGCATGACACCTAGAAGGCCCAATTCCGGTCCAGATTTCATAGTGTCTGCAGGACCAATTTGACTTACTGCGATGTGGAGGGATTGGAGGGCAGAAATCGGGTAAAAAACTGATAGCCTGGATAGAAACAGGTTCCTCAAAAGAAGCTGGAGGAAATGTGATGGGAAGTCTTTGGTATTGATTTTGTTCCATTTGTTTTTCTGCACAAGTCTGTTAAATTCCATTATGAAAACTCGGTGAGACCGGTAGTGAAAGGAGGAGAGGCATTCCTTCAGCTGTGTACACTGGCGAGGTGGATGGCCAAAGAGGTGATAGGCTGCGGCAAGCCGAAAAGTTGCAGCACAGACCTGGAAGCTGCAATTCATGCAGCGAAACCAACCATCTGTTGAACTGGCAGGAAGGTCCAAGACAGGCCTTGGAAAAGTGTAAAGAATAATGTTTTGAGACTAAAAGCAACTAAGTCTTAAGGCACTGAATTAACAGGAAACAAATACTTCCTTGCAAGAACAGAGTGGGCATGGAGTATACAAGCTCTTATTTAATAACGTGGAGTATTCCAGCTCTTATTTAATAAATTTGGCTTTTAGAAGTTTAAAAACCTTTTCTTTGATATCTCAATATAATAGTTTGGGTAAACCAAACTCAGAGATCAGACCAGCTTAAAGCAGATATGTCCTGGATTTCTTTCACATGCAGTTTGTTCCAGTCTGCTAGCAAATCCTCTGATCTTGGTTCTGATCACAGAGTAGGTGCTTTGAGCCTGAACTTGGAGTCAGACTGCATCTTTGTGACAGCAGAAAACGTGGATCGACAGCACAAGGGTCTGGCAGGCTCATGTTCTGTCTTTGCCTCTTTCAGATGTGGTTATAACATGGGGTTGACTGTAGTCTGGGGCATCTGGGTCAAACAGACTAGGAGCAATACTGTGGAGGTTGTCTACAGGGACGTACTTGAACAAGATTTTGTTGTTAGTATGAAATGAAATAATTTCTCCAGAGACATTTGAAAGTGAACTCAAGAAGAAAAATTGTTTTGGGGATGGGAAATTGTGGTTTCCTCAGGACTGACTTTAAAGACAATGAGCGGTACTATGCTTCAGTACTGTTTATCTAGAAAATAGACTGATTGATGGTAGAGGTGAGCACTATAGCTAAGAGTTCAAGCACTTGCATGTGCTTCATGAAAATTGATCAAGATGATCATGGTTCCCTTGCTCAAGCACTATCTTCAGGCAAAAGAAACAAGTCTTCTAACCCTGACTCCAACAGAGACATCTTATGTGCCCCTGGGAGGTGTGGAGGTGTCACTAGTTCTTCTACTTGTGTGCTCTCATCTGCAAATAGGCTTAATTCTCACTTTTGTAAAAAGTGATGAAAAGCTGTTTTAGCAGACAGAAACTTCCCCAAAGGGAAGATATTGCCACTCGGTACAGAGGTGTTCAATGACATCAGCATGTATTTTAAGAAAGAGTATAACATTGGTAGACGGATTACAGCGCACCAAATTAGCCACAGGTTTTAGGATGACCCAGCATAGGAAATAAGTCTGGCTTTAGAAGAGTCAATTATAAATCAAGATACTTATTCACTCATTTATTTAAATTACTTTATTCAGCAAATAATTCAGTACCCAAAACTTTCCTTCTGAAACTTGAAAACCTGTCTTTCACCAAACCCGCTAAATTTCAACTGGAGCAAGGAAGTTCATAAATTATCCCTATAAACAACGACTCCAAGTAACTTCTTAAAGATTTAAGTTAAGTTGATGTCTTAGCTTTTCCCCCCAAACACTTATTAGTAAACACCCATTTTGAATCAAGTGCATTAAAGTATACATGCGACTGTGCTTTTAAAGATGAAGGCAGAATATCAACAAAGTTATGTGATACTAGATATTTAGATGCACCCTAAAAACCAGACTATATCAGGAAATGTTTTAAGTGCAGAAAATTTGTAAATGATGTCTATCTGAAGTACCAGTGAAAGTGTACAACTTAAAGCACCATAATACATGTACAGTTGAACTGAATCTCAAAGCTTATATAATTGCAGATTATTTTCTGGATGCAAGACAGGCAGCAAATTTTATCTGTTGTGGAGAAAGCTGTTTACATACTTTTAAAAGCTCTGCAATAGTTCATTACAGCCTTATTATTTTAACAAACAGATAACTAGAATTCTGACTCAGATGCCAGTATCTGGAAATGAACAAGTAAAGTGTTCAACATTTTTCTTCTCTGATGCCTCTAGAAATTTTCCAGTGGTGTCTTGGACCACTGTAAAGTGAATGTAAGCCAGCAGCAATATTGTGCCTTTCTTAGCTGCCTTTCACAGGGAACTGCTCATCTACATGCACTAGGACCGCAGCAAGTTGCAGGTCAAAATTACCAATTAAGGTACAAAAGGAGTAAGAATATCCCTTCCAAGAAGCAGAGCTAAATCCTGACACTGCCAGCTAGTAAAAAAAGGAGGGGGGGGGCGGTGTGTGTGTGCAATCTTTTTATAGCTGGTAGTCAAAACTTTTCGATTTTGGAGCAGTAACAAGATGGGAATTTACAAGAGTATCTGTGTTGGTGCAAAGAGATCCCCAGGCCTAAGCGTAGTTAAAGGCAACATAACAAGAGACTGAAAAAAAAAAAAGGCTTTACATTTTTTATTTTCACTAAGAATTTCACCAAAGAATGGAAAGGCAAGATTGTCAATTATCCATTATAAAAAAAAAAAAAAGGCAAAAAAGAAAAAATCAACCTACAAATTGACAGGTGGTACTAGAAGCGCTCTGTTTGGATTTGTCCCCTTGTAATAAAACAAATGAGTGCATAATGAAATATGCACAACGAAGCAGAAATTCAATGGGATGATGAGTAGTTTGGAAAGGACTCTGGATCAGGTAAAATCGTTAGACCTGTGACTAGGAAGTTACAGTGTGATGTATAGGGTGCGTAAAACAAAAAGCACACACAAAAACCTAAATTGCTAAGTCTAAGTAAGTTGCTTAACAACTTTCCTGGAAAGGCAAGACCTCAAGGGGTTATAGTGACTGAAGCATATTTTTAAGCAGCATTGTACACTTTCATGACAATACTGTGATAACGAACTGCTGTAACACACTGATATCTGTATTATGCTGCTTTCTATGGGTCTTTTAGGCAGGCATGCTACAGTGGAACATTTCAGAAACTCCTACATCCTTAAAAAAGCCTTGGCCTCATTTGACCAAAAACAAATTCACAGACTTGACAGCTGTTTACAACTGCATCTTATCTTATGTCTATACAAGACCGCAGACAAATAGGTTGTCTGTGTGTTTCGTTGTTGTGAATTTCTGAAGTCTCCAATGCAAGTCTCCAGTAAAACTGGAGGAAAAACTCTGCTGAGAAATATAAACATCTTACATTTTTTCCCTGCAGATTTAATTATTACGTATTTACAGTATGTTTCTAGCTGACTAAAGGCATATTTAAGCAAACAAACAGTAAGTGATTGAAGAGGTAATGACACATAGATTATACTTCACAAGCAAATTCAATTTCCTCCATCTTAAAATACACCTACACACAATACAGGAGAAATAAATTTTTTTTATTTGTCTCCATCTTAGCTGCAGCCATAGAGGAATCTTTTTGTCTGTCAGGAAGGTACATCAATAAGTCACTGGAGCAGAGCAAAAACAGAAATTTGGTTCTCTCTAGCTCTGTTAGACATAAAGCACTGAAATACTTGCTCTTCATGATAACTGTGCAACATACAGCTTCCTGATTGGCAATAAAGAGACAGAAGAAATATTTCACATACTATTGGTTTGCAGCCACTTTAAAACCAGAATGCAACCGATAATACCGCAATAATGGTAACATCCATATGCTATACCCAGGTTTTTCCAGGGGAAGTGAAATGCAAAAAAATGTCAGCAGAATATCACAGACATTTTTTGTTGGAAGAATCATCTCTGCTCAGGTAGTCAGGATGTGCTGCCCACACAAGTTACCATGAAACAGCCCAATATGCGTGTTTACAGGGCGTTAGCTGTTCTGAAGTAAATGCCTGTAAATTGGCAGTTACATCTGAAACAGTCACCAGGGAGCACCACCACTACCGAGGACACCTCCATAGCACTGTACCTGCCAGTGCCAATGCTCAGCATTCATGCCAGAACCAAAATATTCCATGGGATTTCAGAGCAGCAACACAACAGGGAAAATCACTTCAGATCAAAGAAATGCCCTGAAGGAACAATACTGTTTGCAGGGCTCTGCTTACCTCCTGTGGCTGGAGCTGCTTCAGCCACCCCAGGTAACAAGCCAGCCCAGCATGACAAGCCTTCATCCATCTCTGTCAAGGTACTTGCTTCTTCCCAGTTCTATGAATTTAGAAGAGCCAGGTTTGTTCCCCGAGTTCTCCTGTTTCCATAAGGCTACTAAAGCTTTATAAGTCATGTTTTCCAATTTTTGGAAATTGAATAGAAGCAAACCTTTCAAACTACCTGCAGAAACAAACTCCTGTGAATCTCTTTCTTCTGCTCCCCTGTGGAAAACAAGCCTTTCTAAGCAGAAAGCAAGCACAGTATTGTGGTTCTTTGCTAGTCAAAGGGAAAAATAAGACCCGTTCATAAAGATACAGTAGCCTTTTAAGTTTTTCAGTAAATATGTATTACAGCCAGATTTCATTTCATATTTCTCATGCTATTACAGTATGTGTTTCTCTACTGACATACAACTTAAGTGAATGGTGTTTTCTGGAGCCATATGCTAAATTTTTACTTCCATCTGGTTGTTTAACACCTCTGTGCTAAACTTTGTCTTATTTATCATCAATGCTGCTCAAAAACTTTTAATATCATCTACAAAAAGAAATATTTCTCCCTTTTTCACCAGTCATAATTGCTACCCCTGCTACTATAGGACCGAGTCCTTTATAGATTCATTTAGCATGACCGTATATCTTTGCTGTTCACTTTTTAGGAGCCATCAGAAGTTACTTCTGTTCTGCAGGCCTAGATGCCTATGGTACAGTGGAGAGGAAATCAATCTAACCAGGAAAACAATAAATTCTTGGAAATATGGCAGGGGAATAACTGTCTGTAGTGTTCACAGCACATCAGTTTGCAGAGCCTGGCTTGTCTTGGCATAAGAACTTAATTATAAAGATTCTCTGGATGAAGCTAGGAAAGCACAGGTGCAGGTGACACCCTGAACATCAGTAGCTTGAATGCAGGATGCTACGAAAAAGGGAACTTGGAGCTTGTAAAATACAATTAATCAAGGAAGACAGGCTTCCAAATATAATGAAAATTAGTGATGATGTTACAAAGAAATAGATATGCTGCAGGTAGAAGAGCTTGACTTCCTATCATGGGCCAAACACACGCCTGAAGACAGATGTCATTGTCTTCTTCTAGGCTTCTATATTAAAATATTATTCTTTCCTCTTAGAAGTTTATGTGCTATTCAGATTGATAAATTAGACTATTTCATTTCATTACCTGCAGGATAGCTAATTTGTCAACATGGCAGAAGGGAAGGAGAAAAAGTAAAATAGAAAAACAGAAGCACTGTTTCAACTAAAGCATATTTATTTGTCCTCATAAGGCTAGTGTAGTTGGAATAAAATCCGTTAAAAGTACAAAAACTAGAAGAATAGATAACATGCTATTCTTTTTCACATTAAATCCTTGAGGTCACTGTGGATATTCTTGGCCCAATTCTGATCCATGTTCTCTAGCTGCCAACTCTCTTCAAGTTAACAGCTGAGAGAGGAAGCACGCTTAACTCCACTTGTCCCAGATCTATAAAACAGACAAACAACGGTTAAATTCAGCTGCTCTTCCTTCTCTCAGCACTAGCTTCAGCTTTTCTGTAGAGGAGTTGTGGGATCAAGGGGAGACACTTCATGCTCATCCTCTCTGCCAGGGAGCACCCCAGATAGCAGCTAGACCATTGACAGAAATACCTTCCAAGAGAGGCTGGGAAACAGGAAACACACAGCATAATGCTGCTTACGTGCTCTGCACTGCTGGGAAGGTTGTCCTGTCATATCAGGGCTCTTTGGAGACGATTTCTCCTAAAACTTCTCTTCTTGAAGTTGATTCTGTTTTTGAGGACTCGAAGTCAGAAGGTTTGGTTTTCTTAATAGGAGAAAAACAGTAATATTATCAAAACAGTGTATTTTTCTAAGGAGAGGATATTATTACAGCAAAACCCCCCACCTTCTCCACCAAGAAACAAACCACTGCTCTAAGTAAGAGGACCCAAGAGATCATCACCCAGAGAACCACAGAGCTGTATGTGTCCCCCCACCCCTCACCCTCACAACTGTTTCTCAAACCATGAATCTCACACTTTCAGCAGAAGCAAAAAACTCAGCCATAAATGGCTGCTTCACAGCATCACTGACAGAAATGTAGCACCACGGTTAGTGGCATGAATCCAGGAGATGCACTGACAGACCAAATGCAGGCGGAATACAGACTGCTGCTCAATACCTGGAAGCAAATCTCTTGAGGATGGAGCTATGCCCAGTCAAGCAGAAATCTAGGAGAAGTCTACTCATTGGTCTGTTTTGCATGGAGAATGAACATATATACAGCAACAACAACCACCAGACTTGGAAAAAATGACATTTTCAAATGTATTCTCCTTTTCCCTACCTGGGCCTGCCCTGTATGCTCTGACATCATCATGTTACTCTTTTATTAACACCTTGCAGAGCAGAAAAGCTCTTTTGAAGGAACACCACCTGCCCGAGAAGATATGTAATTACAGGATATCCTAATGAAAATCAGCAACAGTTTTGCAGACTACATAGCAGTAACATAGAGATCCAACCCACCTTCCTGACAAATGTGGTATTGGCTAACTAGCAGCCTGGTTAGCTTTCTGAAAGCTTTGTCTGCACATACACCTTCCATAAGAGGGCACAGGGGCAGTATGTCATTGGATTCTCAGGACAATTGAAAAGGCAAGCAATAATACAAAATTCTGACAAAAGGGCAACACATAAAGGTTTTTAATCTCACAGCTGAAATTCAACAGTGCTTCCTTTTGGATACAACTCTCTTTCTGAAGCGAAATATGCTCTTTGATTTTCATGGAAAGAATTGACTGATGGATTAAAAAGGCCTACCAAAACTTGTGGATTCTGAAGGTGCCTCAGGCTGTGGAAAAGGGGCAAGGCGGGAAACTAGCTGCAAGAAGTGTACAAGTCCTGTCCAAGAGGGCACAAACTCTTAAAACCCACCCTGAGGGCAGACCAGACTTTTAGACTAAAGTTCAGCTGTGGATCCCAGAAGACCTAAGCAGTTTCACATGAGAGAAAAATGTTTTTGGGTTTTATACTAAATCTTGAACTTTCAGTGCTGCAAAATTTCCTTGACAGTTCTTTCACAGCTGCCCGTGTCTCTAAGCAGGAAGGACTGAAGCAAGCTAAGAGGCTAGCTCCCAAAGGAGCTGGGAATCTCTTTGCCCAGAGATTTCTACATTTCTCTGTAGAAATGATACACATAATGGCATATTTTGAACTTAGATTGTCTTTCATCGAAAGAATCATGAAACTGTAAAAGACAGATTCCTTCACAATTTTTGATATTGAAATAATGTTTTCCCCGTGCTACTATAACTATCCCAGAAAAAGATTTCCAATGTACAACTAGATGAAAATACCCCTTGAGTGGAGCAAAGAGCTACAATAAAATTTTCAGGCAAACACAAAAGTCTAAGGAACGGAGTGGATAGCAGATACCAATTTTGCCATTCAGAAGAAAGGAAGTCAGGTTCTGTGGAATTAACTGCCTTGTTTCTTCTAAAACAATCAGTACTGAAGGAGTGCACAGAAATCAGCTTGTAGAGATTTCAAGATGAGATCTCTCTGGAAGAAGAGGACATGCTCCTCTTCACAATGTGTGAATCACGATGGTTTCTATATTGACTGAAAAAGAATTGGTTCTTTTAAAAACAGTCCTAGAGAAAGCTTCATAAGGGTGAAGCAGGAACACCAAAGCTTCTTTAAAAAAGACTTTAAGGTGCAGTGCAAAAAAACCTGCTCAAGAACACATTCAAAGGACATGTCCAGCATACTTCTCTGTGGAGCAGTTTGGAGCTCTTGCTCATAAACAGGCTTCAATCAAGCAGAAAGTTGTGGGAAAACAGAACAGGAAATGTCTGTAAAACAAAGGATATGATTGTAGCAGCAGGAAAATAACTCATAATTTAAACAATACTGCAAAGTGTGCATCATACACAGTCGTGCATGCTTATCTGTGCTTCTCTCAAGCTTGACATACCCAGTCCCTCCAGAAGATTTATCCTCACAAAGATAAATCACAGGCATTGCAAGATCCTTAACCACAATCTTATTAAACGAACAAACAAAAAAATTCAGTTGCAGATTCCTATTCCTGAGTGGCTAAATACTGAAGGCCATGTATTCCACCCAGTGCTCTCTGTTATAGAACTTTGAAGGCATTATTTACCTGCTTTAGACAGTTTCTAAAATAAGAGATTTTGCAAGTATGAGGGAAGTAATTAGGAGGTGACTGTCTTAATAGACGAATCCCAGAGATTTACAGGAGTAACACAGGAGGTACCTCTAGATACTCTTTTGCTTTCGTGGTGAGTAAGGATCCCTCCCTACAGGGAGCTCTGAAACAAAGTATGTTCACCTGTAATGTGGGAATACAGTTTTAGCTCTACTGGGAATACTTAATACTTCAACGGGTGAGTGCAGTACATTAGCTCTTCTCCAGGCAGCGTCAACAGTGTAGGAGGCTCTGTTGGGGACAGGTGAGAATCACACACCAGTCCTCTACACCATGCGTCTTGATACATATCTTCTTTACAGTGTGCAAGGGTCTTTTAAGTAGATTCTACTTCTACTCTTGTACACTTGGGCTGGTAGCCCAAGTACACTTGTCAAGGAGAGCACATAAAATTTGAAATCCTGCCAACAGTCTGTTAGCTTCATTCAATTCTCCACTATGACTGGATGGATGGGGGAGGGGGCAGAAGTAAAACTGTCGTAAATGTTCTGCTCACTACAGTACGGAGAATGAAGGAGTCGGTCTCCAGCAGTCTGTGCTCCATAGGTCAACACCATGAGGACTCAAAAATGGGAAGTTTCATTTGGACTAACTCTAAGGTAAAGGCTTGAGAGGTGACAGTCCTTGGTTTAAAACATTTAACCTCGTTATGATGGATTACAGAGCAAAGAAACTTCACTTAAAAAATTTTAAATACCAAGAAAGGACAAAACATGGATTAATATTTTTTTAAAAAAGCTGAAAGTCTCTTGGACGTGTAACATTCACAAGTCAAAGGTTATGGGCTTTGGTGTGCTTCAACAATGCCCTTTACAGTCTTCATTTGACTGATTGTGGGAGGGCTTCCATTGTGTGAAACATCATTGGTCAGATTTTTCTCCTTGTTCTTTCCTGTGCACTCTTCTTTAACTCCAAGATATTTTCCAAACCACAGTTTAAAGTGATCATATGTAGTCAATTTAACTAAATATCTAAGTTTAGCTAAAAGCTTTTTTGAAGCCGAAAAACTGGTATGGGTATTTCCCTTTATGGCTAAATTATGCAGATCTATAGTTCAATAAAGCGCATGTCTAGGTCTCACTCAAGCCATCAGGCACTTGAGAACACGCTTAAGAAATAAATATAGGCCTCTGCTCAACTGAGCTGGGCATTGCTACTTTATTCTCACTGGCTTGCCTGTGTTTTTGTGCAACTGGAGATCCTTGAAGGTGTGAGAGCTCACTGTCCCAAAAGAAGTAACCACCTTTGCCTCTCTTTCTCCACTGATGAAGTATAATGCAACAGCTAAGCAACAGGAATTTAGAAAAAAAGCAGGAGGGTATCCTCTTTGCTCTGAAGACTTTCTGTACAAACGTGTTCAAAAACATAGACGAATTTGCAGAATTGTTTATGGGAGAGATTCAGCTTGCCTATTTACAGGCACACAGGGCTTTTTGACATTGCCTAGAGCATCCCAGGCACCCACATGGGCTGGCAAATGTGCACAACGCAATACTTCCCAGCCATCTGTACTATTCTGGAGTGGCAGCCATAGGTCACACAGGCTACTCCATAGTGCCCAAGGTGACATCAGGTATCTTAAACAATTGGACTCTGACTTTTTGCAGCCTGGTTCTGTCCTAGTCATTCAGAATTCCTGAATAAGACACAGATTCTCCCTGAAAAACAAAGGGAAAAGTGTCTTAAGACAGAGAGTGACGGTAACCTCATCTGTGAGTGAGAAACTCAGTAGAACTAACAGTGTGGCAGAGCAAATGCATTTCGTGAGAATGTGTTAAATCTGGTCCTTTCCTGGCACCTGTCTCAGCAAAAGTGTCTTAAGTGTGGGGGATTCACAGAGCTTTGCTAAAGATCAGTGTCCCCAGTTTCCATCTCAAAAGACATATAGGATCACCTAAAAAACTGCAGTTGGGTGAGAGTGGGTAATAGCCACACTTCCCTTTGATAGCTAACCACTGTGGGACACCTTTACTATCCAAACCCAGAGCCTGGACCGTGGCTTGAGACAGCATACACTCCCTTTCTTCTCTTGATCACTTACACTCTGGAGCCTAATGAACCTTCACTTCTTTCCCAAGCAAAGCTGCAGCCCTGGGCAGAAGGACTCCTGCCCAGCCAGGCTGGGGACTTGCTATGCAGCATGCTCCCCAGGCAGGTGTGAGGGTTACAGAGAGAACCGAATCTGGGCCTGTCACATCCTTTAACTTGCAGATTTTTACAAAAAGCTATGAACTCTACTTCCTCCCTATTGTTTTGGAAAAAAAGGGGGGAAGGAGGAGAGGGAAGCACCTGCACCGCGTCCAGGAAAATGCTTTTTGACTGTGTCCCTCAAGTAACATTTATCAAGAAGCACCATTTCTAAATCCAGATCAGACTTAAGCATGAACCAGGCCAGGAGCAGCTCCCTTTGGTCCCAATCAAGACATTGCAGAAATACAGAAAAGCAACTTCTCTCTTACAGAGAATACAAAGACTAAACCCTGTAATGCAAACAGGATATTTCTGGCAGCAAAGTGAGATTTCGTGATCATGTTTTGGGATTCAAATAGAACACAGGTGCTTAGATGTTTTCTGTGTGGCTGTTGCTGGAAGCTGTGAAAGCAGTTAATTGGGTTAAGTGCCTACCTATATCTCATGTAAATGACTCTAAAATTTACCAGACATCTATCTGCACCTTTCAGAAATTTAATGACTATTGAATCTGTCTTCATTTACTTAAAGAGAAGGAGTAAGAACATAACTATACTTCCTTATGTTACTGAAGTGGTCTCTTTATGAAGGATAAATATCTTAAAAGATTAATATAAGCTATATAAATAAATATGAAGGGTAGATTACATTTGTTTTCCTATAGTGAATAATCACTCTATGAACCGATACGATTATTCGATAATGAACTTAGAATCTCAGTTCTAATTGTTTACATTTTCAATCAATAATTGACTAAATTTGTTAAGATTCATTAAACCTCTGACAGGCGTTTTGTCACAGAAAATACCAACCAAGTTCTTACTGGGAATAGCCTTCAAAAATTGACAGGCATTTTCTTATACCATCAGTTATAAAATGAAACATGTAAGTCCTAGCTTTAAATCAAAGCAAAAAGCATAAAATGGGAAGGACTGCTACAATCACCCTTCAGAAAGCATCACTCTTGTTTGCTAATTTCTGATTCTGAACTTATGATCTTTAATTGCACAGGAGCACGAGCTTTTCCACCCAGGCATCTTTACTTCCCAGACTGTCATCTTCCTTTCAGTCTCTGGCTGGAAACTGCCCAACTCTGTTTTCTACAAGCTCACGAGACCCAGCAGAGCTAACTCAGCTTTGAGCAATCTCAGTTTAATACAGCACAATGATACTTAATTACTCTTCTCACTGCGCTCCAAAAAGCTTATGGAGAAGGACTGACAGGTTAGAGCTCACCTGGGTGGTGGTGCTGGTGGTGTCATTGTTAAAGAGAGATCTAACAATTAAAGTTATTTGGAATGCCTTTGCCCCCTCTGAAAATAAATCTTCTACGTGTTCCATAGGTTATATTGAAGAAAAAACGCAGTCACAATGCTAAGAATTACATCAGAGAGACTAGGTGCATATACAGTGGAGAAAGTCAGGTTTTAAGGGTCCTGGTCGCAAAGTATTTAGGAGAGAACTTGTAAATACTAATGGCAATTAATAGCGAAAATTTTGTCTCATACAAACCTAATGTGGCCCTATTAACTTTAGCCCAAGAGCATAATGCAGGCCAAAATTTCCTCCCTGCTCCATGCCGTTGTTCAGTGGGACAGAATAATTGATTTAAAACTAATTTATTAACAATTAAAACAAAATAAAACCAGACATTGTTTACAGAACTGGAAACAAGAATATAGGACCATTCCTTTTTATGACTCAAACCACAAATAAGAAACTCAGCTATGCAAGCAATTAACATCCTTCAAGTGCAGAATCAAATGCTTAACAGCAGTGGAACTAATAGAAAAAAAAAGACCTTATAAATGATATAATACAACTGCAAGAAATCTAACACTGCAAATAATAGCTAATGTGCCTTTGAGAATAAATACTGTGAGAACACATCCCTTGTTCAAACTGAAATACAAGTAGAACAAAAACATATGCCTTGAAAAACAGAATTTGCTTGTAAGGGGATAAAGAATTCCCTGTGTTTCTTGTAATACATTACTGAAAAATTATCCCCAACTAACAACAGTAAGTAATTTGTTACATGAACTGTCAAACTTCTAGAAGGTTCACCAATGTTTTCAAGGACTGATAAATCATACTCTGAGTTGCACATGAAAAATTCATGCAAATTATCACAAAATTTGTTAGCAGTACTTCTTTAAGTCATTTTACAGAGACAGTCATGAGAGAAAACCTAAATTCACAGATGATAATCTTGTCATGGACTAAAAAATAGTGCAAACTGCCTGAGGACAGACATATAAACAGGAAATAAAATAAAAGTCACTTTGGAAACCCTGTTCAGCTCAATGGAACATCATACTTGAGGATAGAAGTACCTGTTTGGATAATGGTAACGTGTATAGTGGTCACTGTGGTTTAAGGTACTGTAATGAGTGAGCTTGGCATCTCAGCAGAGCAAGGAAGACAGATGAAAGTACTAAGAACTTAGAACTCACTGAGGACGAGATTATCAGTGCTATCTTCACTACAGCAAGGACAAGCCACTATTATGCTTACTCAGTGTCCAGCAGCTTTTTGTTCTTCAGTCTGGCTTTGCGCTACAGCATAAACGTAGACTTAAAACCTCCAGAAAACCTTGGATTGAGATCTGGGCTTTAGCCTCTGTGACACCTGTTATCATGTTTCTTCAAAGCTTAAATTAGAGCCTCACCTACTGGACTGGAAAAAGAGCACTCCAGAAAAAAGTGAACTCTGAGCCCAGATGCGTAAATGTTCCCTTTCTAGCCTGTTCCTGGGAGGTATTAATGAACAACATCCTCCCTTCAGCTCAAGCCTACAGTTTCCCAGGAGTGGAGAGGCAGGGACAGAGAGAGCAACCACTCAGCTGAAAAGCAGTAAGCAGGAGCTTTTCCGTCAGCTAGGATTTCTCAGCCATAGCTTGCTTCTGTCCAAACTGGACATTGTTGTGAGTAAGGATTCACTACTAAATATAGAGCTCCCAAGATTACAACATACAGGGTTCCACGGTCCAGCATCTGAGGTTTTACTGTGAGAAAACAGTGAGTTAAGACCAAACCTGAGCTCTAACAACCACACAAACTGTTTTTGCTCAGCTGTAAGTTGTTCCCAAAAGACCATTCCCTGAAGGCAAAACCAGCTGTAGTACAGCAGCACATACAGTAGTTCCTTTGCAGGGGGATGACAGCAGTCACTCTGCTGGCTCTTGGAGAGAGCCAACTTAGAAAGCCCCTCAGCAGAATCCAGAATTTACTCCACCCGGCTCCTAAGGAGATAATCAGACCAGAAAAGTGGGTCTTTATACTACAGGGAATCTGGCATGAAGCAATTTCAGAGGAAGACAGGAGCTAGTTGTATCTTAGCTCCCAGCACAACAGATTATGCTTTCTTTTCCATATTTGAAGGCAACAGAGCATGGAAGCAAAAAAGCAAGAATTACAGGTCACCCAGGACTATATGTAGAAGACAGCATGCCCTAGGAAAAGTCTTTTCTCTACGTGATTATAGGCATTGATTATTGTCTGCAATTCTGGGAACATCGATTTGACAATCGTGTTTTTTAACAAATTGCTCCGTAGAAGCCTCTGTCACAAGAAGTAAAAACTTCTAAGTTACATACCCTACACTGGGTGGCACAACTGAGAATCAAAACTATTGGAAGTAATGAAAATGAGTAACAAAAAAACCTCTCTCTGACTGACTCTCTCTGACTCAGCTCTGACTGAAGCCTATCATTTCGCTCCAAGTCAGGTTGCAGGGGGATCAGTTGAAGGATGTACAGGAGCCTGGTGATGCAAAGCATGTCTTGCGGCATCCACAACTAAGAAAATACCTCAGCTTGCTCCTACACACCTGTAATGGCTGCAGTTTCTTCTCTTGTCTGACAGAGGACCATATTCTACCATAGGTGTTCATAAAAAGCAGTATTTGTTCCTCAAGCAGTGGCAGTGAGTTCA
>NW_010394765.1:18415-21918 GCF_000710305.1 Buceros rhinoceros silvestris
GTGTAAAATGTGTGTATCCTTTTTATTTCTTCTTCTAAGTGCAACAACAAAGGCGTCTGCCTCCCTTCTGATTATTTCCCCCATATGTCATTCATCTGGTCTGGTACGTTTCTCTTTTCCATCTTTCTACTATTACATCTCACCTCTCAATATTCATGTAACTTCTGAGGTCAACAAAAAAAAATGATTCCCACGTTAATTAGGAAATACCACATAATTCCAGCCTTTTCTCTGTTAAATTACAGTTATCATTCCCTCTTCCCACATTTCTCAAAGCTTGAGATAGGTATCTATATTTTGTGTAATATCTATCCATGCTTATCATGTTGTACTGAACTTTTCCAGCATGACCTTCCTTTTGGCCAAAAAGAGGGTCTTCTCATTATTAATGACTTACTTCAGGCCACCTCTGAAGGCTTGATTCATCCCCTTACTGTTCGCTGAGTATTCAGCTGTTTTCCACTCTACAGATAGCTCATTACCACCGCTTTAATGCAAACTCTTATTTTATCTAACACCCATCACTCCTGTGTTTCACGTTTCGCAAACTGACTCACATCTGAAATTGTTCTGTGATGGTAATTGTCTTTCTTTTATCTTCACTTTGTGGGTGTTCCCCAGGACTCTTCTGTCACTTCCTCACTCTTTTTCTCTTCATCCTTGGCAGCTAGCATTTTTATCTCCATTCATGGTACATGTTATCATTTGTCAGATGACAAACCATTGTGTTCCTCGTTTCATTCTTTCTCTTTATACATCTTTGATTTTATCTATGCCTTTTTTATCTTCTCATTTTCCCTGGATAAAAAAATTGGCTACCATAATTTGATTTGCCTTAAAGCATGTATTTTCATGGCTTATTGCCATGTGGCTTAGAGAAACCTGGTCTACCTCTTAACAAGCCAGCTCAGGACATGGGATAACAATAGATATGCAAATGCAGTCATATTGTTCCACCTTAGCTTATTAAAAGCTAGCTACATGTTTATGAAGTATTGCCCTATATATACATACATATATATATATATATGTGGACTCATGTAAGATGTAGATATCTTGTTCCAGACTTCTTCCATCCCCTTGAGGCTCCTGTTTCATCACTGATGACATCTCTAGGTAACATATCTAGCTAAACTACTATTAAGATGATTTATGTAGGTCAATAGAGCAGAAACCTACACTCTATTCCTGGATTAAATACTTCCCACAAGCCTCAGACAAGAAATTTACTCCATCCTGTCATGGTCCTTCATTTTTAATGAGAGATTAACATTAGCTAGAATGTTACCATAGTGATGAGATCATGAACAGTTTAAAAATCAGGCAGCTGGGAAGACCCAGGTAAACTACTGCAATTGTCGTTACTCGGCACTTGAGCTTTCTCCAGGCTTACTCCCTGATCAGTTTGGGGGTTAAGGAGACCACACTTTTCAGGCAGGTTTCACACTCTTGTATGGTAAATTGCTGTTTGTAGAGTGATCTCATGTCTTTCACTATGCCATGCTAGCAATACCAGTTTCCTTCTAGCCTTGCATTGTTCTTTTCTTCACCATTGTCCAAAACATCTGTATTATATTTCTAGCTTAATATTTTTGCCTTCCTATTTAACTTTTCCACAGTTGTTCTCCATCTGTTTATATGGATTAATTGTTCCTTTGCCATTTGAAATCACCTCCCAAGGAAAACAACTTGCTCAGTAAGAGTAGAAGCTTCATCAGCTGTGATTGTTGAAATGACTCAGTGAGGAAATCAAGAGTATGTAACAGAAGAGGTTTCTTCTGGCAAGGGGATGCTTAAGAGTGATTTGGGTTTCTGCCCCAATTGATTTCTGGAAGCAATGTTTCAAAAGCTACATTTCTGGCAGAAAGAAGCTTTGAGCTATTCAAGGTCAAGGCAGTGGATGTGTTTGAAGGTCTGGGAATCCTGCTCTGGATGAATCTTTGGTATAGTAACATCAAGCTTTTGGGGAAATGCTTAATGGAATATCTTCATGCATCTTAACATAACATTGATAAAGGCCATTTGACTTGGTTTGAGAACTACCATATCTACAGAGACATATGCACAATCAAATCTACCATCCCCTTTGATAGGCACACTCATTCCTCCAAGAAAAGGAGGAAGCCCATAAATCACCTGAATAACTATGCAGTTTTTGAGATTCATTGTGGAAGTGTAAGAACAGATAAAAACTTATGTCAGTTAAATATTCTCAATGTAAAACCTGAAATCAGTATGTAGAGACCTTGTCCGTTTTCTGTGCCTCCCTTCTCCTGACTGGTTCATGCCAATTTTTTATTCCCCTCTCATAGACTATAAATGGAATAAAACAGCAGAGAAATGAGACAATTTGTCCTATGCTTCATCATTTAGAAAATAAAATGTATTTTCGCTAACAGAAGCTGTTAAATACTAGAAAGAGTATTTAACAAATGCTAAAAATAATTGCACAATTTTTTTGCCATTTTTATTAGTGTTTTAATATATTCACCTCTCTACAATACTCATAATTCAGTTAACTCTTAAGACAAGATTAAATTGTCAGAGATATTTTATTATTATTATTTATAGTCAAAATACCATATGCAGCAATCCAAATTACTGCTAGGAATCATTTAATAGTACACTGACAGCTGACAGAACTTCATGACTCTGAGTGTTAATTACCAGGATTAATTGACATAACAAGATTTTTCGCTGGTAGAGGCCCAGAATCAAAACTCAACAACATTCGTGTGTTTCTGGAATACACAGTGTATTTTGCAAAATTTTTCGAAGGAAACAACCATAATTTCTGAGATTCTCACATAATCCAGTTCTTTCATGTATAGATTTTTCACTGCCACATGGATTAAAACTATATTTTTCTACATTGTGGAGGAGGAAAAAAAAAAAAAGGTAGTGGAACAAAAGCAAGATCTAGATAGATAAACACGTGCTAAATGGGAAGAAACAAAAGAGAAACAGCTCAGCAGCACTCCCTAAAGAACCAACCCGTACACCACACATGAACTCCTAACTAAATTCCTGATATACAACCATCTCAGCAAAAGCATAGAGGAGATCAAGATCCTTAAACGAATTTAGTATAAAATCAAGAGGCCTGACAACGAAAAATTGAGGCAAAAATCACCCTTTTTTTTTTGAGGATGGTTGAACAGAGCTAAACGAAATACACAGTTCTAGCTTTCCTGATGTTTGCTTTGCCTCTTAGCTGGCCAATGCATCTTACAGTCAGTCAGCTTCCTCCCTGTTCGCCCTTCACTGCTCACTTTGTATAATAGTAGTGCTAACATGCTCACATAACAGAGCTACCAGGGACACTAGACGCTGACAAGAATGCTTTACGCTGACAACACTTTCACCCAAGAACTGTGGTCAATACCGTCATCAGTACAATTTCTCCACTAAGAGGTTTTCTGTGCCTTTTCAGAAAGACAGATGTCTGTCAGATCATATATGCATTACAGACATGAGATAAAATTCGTGGCAGCCTGCTCCTG
>NW_010394765.1:22123-22565 GCF_000710305.1 Buceros rhinoceros silvestris
GAAAAGGGGAAACATAACTCCATTTTCAAAAAGGTAGAAAAGGGAAGACCCAGGGAACTACAGGCCAGTCAGTCTCACCTCTGTGCCTGGCAAAGATCACGGAGCAAATCTTCTGGAAACCATGCTAAGGCACATGGAATATTGAGGTGATTGGTGACAGCCAACATGGCTTCATGCCAATGGTTTGGCCGAGGCTGAGCCAAGGTCCGATGATGATAACACCCTTCTCTATCCCACCAGAGATAGGGGAAAGGAGAAAAGAGTTAGTGAGACCTCTAAATGTTCTGGGAAACTGAAACAAGGTTTGATAACACCACAAACAGGGATATATTAAATTCACAAGAGAACCAGTGAGACATTGAGGGTTTGGGGAAGGCGAGGGTTAACCCGTGGCTGGTAGCAACCGCAACACCGATCCATGATGGTGATCCAAGCAGCCAGA
>NW_010394766.1:0-21381 GCF_000710305.1 Buceros rhinoceros silvestris
AGAGGGTGGAAGCTGTGAGCAATTTCTTCATTTCTGCTATAATACAAATCCTTGCAGTGTGTGCTTTATCTGTGGACTTCTGATAATAAAGATGCAAGTGCCGTAGAATAATTATAGGCACAGGGAAATGAGCTGATTAATCCAAGTCCTTTGATAAAAAAAGGAAATAGTTCTCCGGCTTCTAAACTCTTGCATAGCCCTGAAAGCAAGCCAGGAATTTCATTGCTTGCTGTGCTCAGTTCTGTATAACCAAACTAAAACATTTTGAGACAATATGAACTTTTTTGAAAACTTGCTTGTAGTGAGTTTGTTCAGCTTAGCAAGGAAAACTGGTTTCCATTTTATTTTATATATCTATACACATACAGATATATACACATCCTTATAGCCATTTTTCACACTTTTTCTTAGTAATCCATGTTTTATTCCGAATTAATGAAGCCAATAAATAATTCATTATAAATATGGTAATCCTCTAAGATATATTGAAGGCAGGACCAGGGTGACAGCGGGGCTAATGTGTTACATAATTAAATTTATAATTCACAAAAGTCTTTTGGATTCACAGCCTGACTTGAAGATCTACACAAGTTGATTCCTACACAAACTAGGGAGGGTATAAATACTGTTACGCAGCAGATTTAATCCCATGTAGCTTGTTTTGTACTCTAAACCCGTATTTTCAAAGTTTGTTTGTCAAGTGTTCTCCCAAATTCCAATTACTTGTCACTGAATGTCATTTATTGCAGAAAACCTGATTATTTTCTCAAAATGTTGATGGGAAAAGTAAGGAACTGTAAGTAAAGCTGCTAAAATATTCCTGTTTTTCATCTGGGTCTGCCAGGGAGCCAATGAGCATCTCTGTCTCCTCCTTCCCTCCTTCCCTCTGTTGGTCTCCACATAAGACGCAAGACCCTGGACACAGGGGAACCAGAGGGCTCTGGCTGATTTGGGGATGGGAAAGCAAGAATTAAAGGGGAATAAACATTTTTGTCACACTGTGAAACAAGGTTTGTCTCAACTCTCTGAGAGTTGAGCAGCAGGGATGTGATGGAAATACTTATTTCCTTTGAGGGTGGTGGAGCACTGGCACAGGCTGCCTGGAGAGGTTGTGGAGTCTCCATCTCTGGAGAGATTCCAGACCTGCCTGGACATAATCCTGTGCAACCTGCTCAGGGTGAACCTGCTTGAGTAGGACAGTTGGACTAGATGATGTCCAGAGGTCCCTTCCAACCCCCATCAGTCTGTGAATCTGTGATGGAATGAAGAGAAGTTTTCAATCCATACATATCCACTGGACACAGAGAAAAAAAAAATCTATGGGAAGTCTGTGGTGGTCATAGCTCGAGCTCTGCAGTCCCTGGGAAAGGTTCTGGGTTTCTCTATCTAGACTTTGTTAAAGGCTGTGATGTGCACCACATTTATTTGCTCTGTCAACGTGCACAGTTGGCTAACTGCACTGCTGTCGATTGGGGCAGGATCGACAACACTTGCATTTACACAAATATCCAAAAGCTTAGTGCCCAGGGAGAGAGAAGGTCAGCGTACACTGATCACCAGAAGCCAGCTAGGTAGAGCTCTAGGCTGTGTGTCTGCTGCTGCTGAAATTGGTGGTAGTGGGGAACCTCTTAAAAACTATCTGTTCTCTCTTGCATGCAATGGAACGGGAAATTTTTTTTTAGTGAACAGAAGAGCTCCTGGAAAAAGCTAATAAATTCAGTCATTTACTCTTTTGTGGCATTATTATATATGTTTTATGATGACTGTACAATGTTTGCCTACCTAGTCCTTCCTCTGTCTTTGAGTGATTAATCTTTTTTATCCCTGGCTGTAAACCGGTTTGTTTCTTTGGGCTCTTGTTTTGTCAAAGGGATATTCTGACACACTGCTGAGCTGAGTGAGGTTACCCCAGTTTTGTTTTACTGATGGTATGTGTTGTCTGATGCCTTCCATGTGAACACCTGCATGGGGTGGAATGCTGCCTTTCATTTCTGTGCAATCTTGCTTTAATCACAGGCAATTTGCACACAAACTATGATCTGCAAAGCAGCAGGTTAATTAGGAGGATCAGTGACTAACGGACCCTCGATCAACAAGAGGTTTAACACTCTCATCACTAAGAGAAGGAATAGTCAGTGCTGGTGTGGGATTCCAGCAACCTGTACTCATTTCCTTACTCATCCTGCTTTTATGGATGGCTTGGACAAGTCCTTCAAGAAGTGCTCAGAAGGCCCCCTTCTATAAGGAAAATCGACTCCTTTGGGGTGAGTGAACTTATCTTCTATCCTTATCTTCTTAGACAATGCTTATTTTATAGAAGATTCGTGAAAATAAACCCAGTCGTAGTCTGACAGCAGAGGTGTTAAAGACACATAGAAACAATTTTTGTAGTAAGTGTGGATGCTTCTGAGAGTGAGCCAGGTCATTGGTTTGGATTCCCCGCTCCTGCAGACAGACCTGCAATGCCAGTGCCCACAAAGAGTGTGCCTTTCCAGAATTAGATCATTCATAGGAGCCCCAGGATAGGGAGGATGCTGAAGACTGATTTATTGCATCTCTGTTCACTTTTTCTAACTGAGAGTACAATTAAAAATGTGTTATTGTTTTTAGAAAGTTATTGTTAACTGTTCTTTTCAGCAATCACTTTTCCCATTTTCATATTGTTGTGACATCTCCTGTCTGGGTATGGCAGTTGCACGAATTAAGTAAGTGCTGCTGTTTAGCTTGATTACAAGGAAGCTGAAATATCCCCCTCATGGGTATTATCTGTCATGTTGCTAAATACAAAACCAACAGAAAGCTCTGCCTGTTTCTGTAAAAGCCTTGCGCACCGTGCTCTGAATTGATCTCTGAGAGGTACCGAATGTCTCCTCCTCCTGCCAGTCCTGTTGGTCCAACACCTCTTGGTGCTACACTGCTCTCTGGTGACAGGAATTTCACTGTGTATCGGACTTCTGAGATTGCTAAAGCATTTCACAGAAAGTCTCCTGAAGTTCTCTAATCTAGCATCTCCAGAACTAGAAATGGCTTTCTAGTGCTTTACCTGGGGAGGAATATGGAAAGAGTAATTCACAGACTCTTTACAGTTACAGGCATATGTTCCTCTCAGTTACAGAGCATGACAAATTCATAATCTAGTTGCTAGAGCAAAACAAAACTCCTCCTATAATCAATAATTCCATTTTTGCCCCCAAAGTCACAGTCTTCACATTTTTTGAAGCACTTGGAGGTAAAAATAGAGATAAAAATACTGGTAATTCTTTAATGTACTGTGTCTCTCCAAGACTCTTGTGATATTATTTCCCTTCTGTCCTCCTTGTGTCATCTTGAACATGGCCTGTATGCTCATGCCTTCTGTGTATTGTTTATTTAATACCTGTCCTCATTTCACTTTTACAACTGAAGTGCCTATTTTAGGCTTCTCAGAATCTTTTCTCCAAGTGGTTTGAGCCATGTTATTTTGCACGCCCTACTTTGAAAACATGGGACTCAAGAATGACTTCGGGTCTTGAAGAGTTAGAACACGGTAGAGTAATACACTCTTAAACTTAACGAGAAAATTGGCTGCTATCAACTATAAGAGCATGCTTTTGTTTTTCAGCTTGCACAGAACATGGGTGCAGCCAGCTTTGTATTTTAAAATAAAAATTGTGCCTTCTATTTGTTTGACAACCTCCAACCTCTATTTTATAGAAGATCGTGTTAAAGAGCTCTCAAGGCTAAAACAACAGGTAATTGATTCTATTAATCTTAGACCTCTGTTTTGAATGTACATTTATTTCTTCTTCCTTATCTTTCCTCTGCTTCCCCAATTACTACAGTCACGATTTCACACAGTCCCCAGTCAGGCACTCATGGTAACATGGGCATTGTCTGGTTTCCAGGGTAGGACTGAGACCTGAACTGCGAGTGACTTTTATGTAAGTGTTGACTAAATTAGTTGACCCCGACTGCCCTGCAGAATGCTTCTGAGGGGCTCAGAAAATATGACAGTGTATGTGACATACATAATAAAAAGAGATTTTTGTCTCCTAAATGCTAGGATTCCAGGAAATGAAAATTTCTCTGTGACCTGATTAGAAGCCTACTTTTTTATTTAAAGAAGTTGCAATTCAAACAAGCTTTGAAATGGATAAAGCGTTTCATACTTTGAATTTTCTGTATGAACTGCTTTCAATTTTGGCTGTGTACGATTAATAATAGCTGGACAGGCAGCAGCTGGGGACTAATGGCTAGTCCACAGTCTAATTTTTAGCGAAAAGCACAGAGGTGTTGCTTTCTTTGTAAATAAACCCTTGAAAAAGGCTGTACTGAGAGAAGTCATTCCCATCTCACATCTCTGCTTTCCATCTGAAAAAGAAGGGAGTAGGAACAACAAGTTCTTGCTTCCTCTGTGTGCGTATGTGTGTGTGCACTTCTGCCTGTTGGTCAGAGGATGAAGCAAGGAACTTCAGGCTGTTCTTTAGTGCCTCTCAACGTGTTTATCTTCCAAATGTCCCTTGGAGGTAGATTAGTGGGTTTGTTCCCACTTCCCACACAGACCACGGGGTGGTCAGTGTAGTGCTGGGCTCTGAAGTGGCCAGCTCTCCCTCAGAGGAGCAGGGCACGCTAACCTAGACAGACCTACAGAGTAGTATTGCTAGTGCTGTTTAGGTGTCTCCCACAGCATTGCACTATGCTGCTTGATTTGTCTCAAATCACACTAACTCCGAGCCAGTGTGCGAAAGGCATCTGCCTCCCCAGCTCCCCAGTCAGCATGTGGATACCAGAGCATCCTCCCGGCTCTCCTCTCCGTTGTGCCCATGCAGCCTGGGAACACTTCTGTGGACCCTGTTTCTTCCTGCAGAAAAACAGGTCTCGGTTCTCCCGCTTCTATCCAAAAAAAGTCTTCCTGCAGTAGCAGTTACACCATTGATTTTGAGTTGGGTTTCGCCTTAGTTTGGGGATCTGCATACAGAATAACAAGGAATATAATGACAGTATCTTTTGAGTAGGTGACTTAGTGTTAATTGTTCTGAGGAAGAACCCAGGGCTCCTATTGAAAATCTGTCATACATTTAATTGATGACGACCTATAATTTTAGAACAGGCTAGTCCTTTTGCACAGTGAATTTGACATCTTAAAAGACCTTTCAGAAACAGCTCAGTTCTCACTTTGTAACTCTGAATCTTCTAAAGTGGCTTAAGTTGGACCCCTTTATAATTTCAGAAATATTTTCAGGAAGATGGATGATTATCCTCAAAGTTTGGGAATGCTTCTACAGATGTGTTGTTTTGAGCTTACTTAAGACTGTCTAGAGAGCTATCAAGCTGAAAAAGAAACTAAAGGAACATATTACAGCTATTAGCTAGCTTCAAAAAGCATAACAAAATGCAAAGTAAACCACCAAGTGTTTTATTAACATGACACAGTTTCTTAGCCAGTCACAGTTATTTACCTTGCAAAAGATGTCCTTGATGTGGCAAAGAAACTAATGGATTGAGTTACATATTTTTAGACTGTACCTTGTGCTGTAGGAGGTTGAAGAGAAACTATTGAGGAAGAAACATGAGAAAATTCTTCAGCCAAAAATGAACCTCGTGCATTAGGCTAACTTAACGTGCCTTGAGGTATGCTTTTTGCTACAGGAGCAGGTAATCAGGGTATTCTGCTATGCAAAGTGCATTGTTTTTTTTAAAGAAAAAAACAAGAAAAAATTTTGTCTAGGAAGAACATAAAACTTCTGCTTGATATATGAAGATTTCAAGGCTAGTGATAGGCAAAATTTATATGATTAATATTCTTGCTTTCATGCTACGGTCTGTGTCCTCTGACCAAAAAATTGGAGTACATTTTCCACACCATTATGCAGCAATGTAAGAGCAGGGTCTACTTTTTTTGAACGCTTGTCTACCCACTCATAGCATTTTTTATTCCTTTTATGTACTGCTCTGGGACATGAAAATACACCATATTCCCTTTACAGTTGTATAAATACTGAAGGTTAAATTGTACAAATGGTCTGCATCTAAACGCTTGCTATCAAATCCGCACAGCTTACTGAGGAAGATGCTTTAAAGAACCAGATAAATCTCTTAGTGTCTTATGTGTGTTGGTACAGATAGTGCCTATCCTTACGCGTATGTGTACGTACAGGATCCGCCAGCCTGCGGACAGTGCTGTGCCCAGCCAGTGCCTATGGATTGACTTAAGGAGGACACGAGGTTTAAAGCAGCAAAGCAGAAGCACAGTGCATGAATAATTATGTGACACTTAAAAATTCCACTGAGCCCATGCTCTTCTTACTTCAGTAAGTAAGAAATTTCTACTCTCGGTAGTAAGGAACGAGTTTTGCCAAATAATGAGGAATCAAAATCCAGGGGATTTGACTTTCTAATCAATGCACTTTGTTCACAACTGACAAACTTGGTTTTAGGAACATCTTTCATTATGTGATGGGACAAAAAAGTTATACTGCAGCATTGCGAAGAGTGTAGCATAATAGCAAACTAAAATGCAGCGGGTGTCCATTCTGTTCTGGAAAGAAATCCAAAGATTTACTGTGATCTGAGTTACAAGTCTTCCTTGAAACTTTCTCTCTGTGGGAAATAACATGGGGAATATGTTCTTTAACCATTCATATTAGTAATTTTTTTAAATAGAGTTGACTATTTTCAGTGCATAAATACATAATAATTTGGTTAGTTATCATGAATTGATATAATTTCATATCTAAAATCCTTTTGATATATTCTCCCCTAGGAAGTATAATATATATTTTTACATTACAGAACATGTATGCTGCTGCAGGACAGCTTTTTGTCTGCTTGAATATTATTTTTTTTAAAAAACAATTGTGTGCAAGCATTAAAAGAATTAAATTGCCCTCATTACAGTGGGACTGTGGTTAATGATTTTCATTTACAAGACTAACAATTTCAGTGCTGTTAATAAATCGTGGGTAAAACATAACTGATTTCAGTTGTTTTACAAAGCGTTTTTTTAAAACAAGCACCTTCTTTATAGTATTAATAACCATGCTCAGAATCTGGCCTTATATGATTCGCTGTACTTGTTGACGGAATATTGCTAAGCTGTGACTTGCAGATGAATCTACCTAATGCAATCACCTAAACACACTTTATAGAAAGTTGCATTTCAATTTGGTTTGGTTTTAATTGGGTCTTGTTCCCAGATCAGGAGCAAAACAGAGTCCCGCTCTTGGAACCACGCAGCAGCGAAGCTCCCAGCTCCAGCAGGAGCTCCTGGAGGGATTCCTTTTGATCTCATTCAGAACTAGGTTAAGGGTGTCTATGTGCCTTTGGAGCTCTTAGAAATCTTGTGATGCTCAAAACCCAAATCCTACTGCAAGTAATTAGCAAATAAATCTACTCCCTCCTCAGGTAAAACACTGATGTCCATATCCTTTAATTCAGCATTTGGCCTATCGTTTCATCTTCTAAACTAGCATTGAGTTGCCCCAGTTGTGAGCAGCAGTTTGCTGCAGGACTGGAACTGTAAACCTCAGTGTGTTTTTTTACTTCAGTGCTGTCGATTCAGTTTGTCCATATAAAGGAGCCCAAGAACTGAGCACATGATTGGAATAGTAAAAGGAAACCAGAAAGGCACAGAAGCATTTCAGTGCCTGATAACATCAAGCAGCAAAGAGTTTTTAAATCTGGGTTCAAGAGGAGCCCTTATGGCTCCTGGATTCATCCTATGACTTCTCTTCATAAGCTACAACAATGCAGGTGTTGGATTGTGGTACTGGTACTTGAAAAAATAAAAATATTTTTGAAAAAAACCCTTTATTTTACCTGATTTTGAAAACAGTGATGAGGCTAAAGGTAGATGTTGAAGTAATTCAGTGCTGTAGGAGAAGTTTCAGGGGGAATTACCTTCTCCTTTCTGCCTTGTAACAATGCAGATTCAAACACTTTATTCTGTTTCATATATGAGTTTAGCATGACACAAAATCCAACCATAAAACCACAATGCATCTATGATTTATTTAGCTGACATCAAAGACGTACAGCTGCAAAGAATCTAATTAAAGTTTGATGATGCAGCAGGCAGGCTCCATCTATTATTTAATTTGGAGGTTGTGATCTTACACAAAATTAGCTTCCAAATTTCACTTACACTCTTGGGCTGCAAATATACTTGTACTCAGTCGTTTTGATAAGGAGTTGAATCTCCACAAAATTTTGCAACAGATCCTCAAATGTCCTGTGTGGAATTTGTCGTTAGGGAAGGAGCTGATCAGTTCTGGCTTTGGACCAGCTTGACTATCCTCCTGACCACCTGGTTGCTTAGCGCTAGCACAGTTCAACTTGTTTTGCTCGAAGGACCAAAACTAGTATGTTTTGAAAACCCAATTGATTGCTGATCAGAGTGGACACAGACACAGGTTTGATCTTCTCAGACTACTTAATAAGCCTTAGAAAATAAAAAAAAAAAGTGTATTAGTTTTCGGAATGATTGTGTTTCATGAAGCAGAGCAGCACAGAACTAAACAGCCTGTTTAACAGACTTTCTTCTTGTTTTCTTTTTTTTTTGTTTAAAATAAGATAAATTACTTTCTTACCGTAATCTTATTGACAGAAGAATGGGTAAGAAATTACTGAAATAATTAATTTTAATGGAAAATTGTTATAAATTAGCCGGTTATGCAAACACTCCCCTATACAACTGAGAGTGCCTTAAGCTGGTGTTTTCAGCTGATTGTATACCTAAGTAACAGCTCTGGAGATGGATCATCCTTTTGCCAACAGATAATTTACAGGTGGGTACCGTGTATTCATCTAAGCAAGACCTGTCAGTGGTTTATACAGCAGCAATCCCAGCCGGTGTAGCTAATTCAGATGTGTGATGCTAAAGCTGAGGTAGAATCTGGTCCAAAAAGCCTAACTCTCATGCACGGGGAGGGAGTTCCGTGGAAGGCGTCCAGCCATGTCCTGTAGCCTTGCACTCCAGGTCAAGCATCTGCTAATTGTTTCCCCTCTCTCTACCATGCTTTCTGCCTATCTTCAGAATTATTCTAGTTTTCATGTCAACAGTGGAATTTTTTCTGCAGT
This sequence comes from Buceros rhinoceros silvestris, assembly GCF_000710305.1. Lineage (NCBI taxonomy): Eukaryota > Metazoa > Chordata > Aves > Bucerotiformes > Bucerotidae > Buceros > Buceros rhinoceros. The sequence continues at coordinate 9,058 of NW_010394766.1, forward strand.
TACAGACTGGCAGTTTTAGTTCTGGCTATCTGTTCCACTGCTGATTTCAGGAAAGTTTTTATAGTATGAAGCAGCAGCACTGACATGGCTGGGCACTGCTTTTAGCTTCGCAAGAGCCGTCATTAGCTGTGGGAAGGGCAGCTGCTGCTTAGTGGAAATTGATGTCTGGTGACGGCAGTACTCCTGGTCCACTCATTTGTGCAGCTGCACAGGAACAGTAAGCTGCTGCTATATAAAGCAGCTCTGCATCTTCCAGGGTGTGAAAATGGAAAAAGTCTTGCCTGTTCAGTATTAAACTGCAGATTTACGTATTCTTCTGCAGCCAGGAGAGAGTGATGGTGACGACTACAGAGAGTAGCAGGACTCTTGGCTCTGAGGTTTAGAAAGGAGAACGGAAGTAGGCTGAGAAATATTGATCTCACTTTCTTTGATGCCTTTACTGTTTGGTCTGGGAATTTGTTGTAAAATAGAGAAGATGTACACTGCCTGAATCCACAGGGTGTGCTCGAGATTTGGTGCCTTTGCTAAGGGCATCAAGGGAATCTGGAGAGAATGTCTGTCCTTAATGATGTGCCGAGACGCTCCTCCATATATCTCACTCCTTTTATGTCCACTGAATGTGATTGCACTTCCCTTTTTTGAAGATACCCAGGGGTCTAATTCTGGCTTTCTTCAACTAAAAATAACCAAAATCATACTCAGGAGTTAACTGATTTTTTTTTATATATTTTTTTTAATAAATAAGGTCAAAAGAAAGCTCTTTATGCTGTTACTTTATTTCACTACAGAGAATTTACCCAAAATTTACGTCAAAAGAAGCTTAACTAATTGTATCAGCAATGAAAGCCTTCAGCTCTCAGATTCATCTGCTTTGGTACAGGTTTGGATCTGGCTATCCTTGGAAGGCCACTGAGTTCTCAGAGTTAAATATGTTGAGCTAGAGTAGAAGGCAGGAAAGTGCAGAGCATGGAACTATGAAAGCTGTGGGTTTGAGGAGGGGTTTGCTCGTTGGCAGACTGGCTTTTTCTGAGTGAGTCTACTACTGATGCCAATGATTGAAATGAGATATTTTAATAATGCAGAGTGGGCCTAAGATGATACACATTTTTGATTACTGCTCTGTCTGTTTGGGGTTTTTTAATATTAAGCTTAATCAAAGAAAAAACAAATTTCAGTTAATGAAAGGAAGAAAAATGTGATCCAAATCTTTAGGGAGATATAACCGTTAATTGGATTTCAAGTACTGTAGCTACATTCTCAATAATGTTCCATTTTCTTTACAGGATTACAGTTGTTTAGTTCCATTAGCCTTAATGTACAGGGTCAGCTTTTAAATTATACTGCATTAGTCCACTGGTTTCTTTTGCCTCGTTCTTTCTTTTTTTCCTGTATGACTTCTCTCGTAGCAATGACCCGCCTTGGCAGAGGTCACTCGTCATAGCCACCAGAGAGAGCTGCTGCTGGAACTGACAGTCCTCATCCTAATGGTTCCTGCCTCCTCCTGAGCCTCCCGAGTGTCACAAAGAAGTCGGAGCTCTCTCTGTGACTCACAACAATGAACCAAAGCTACTACCTGCTTGTCAAAATCAGCGTTTACTGATAAACTGAGTCTTCCAACTGCACAAAAATTTTAAGAACTTCAGTTGGCAGCACTCACTGTAACTTCTGGATGTGACTCTATAGATCCTGAGGGTTTATTTTAAATTCCAGATCAACAGAAGAAATTGTGATGTGTGATGCTTGGGTAAATTTATATTCTAAGCATTTTCAGAGCTGGGAAGGAGAGGTTCTGAAGCAGGGCAAGTTATCAGGCTGTTGTGTTGGTTTTTTGCTTTGGATAATTCTTCTTTCTTTCTCATGGATTGAAATTTTAGCATCCTGGTGCTGTTGCTGTTTGCCTCTAGAAAAGTAAACGTTAATGTGAATTCAGCTTAAAACCAGAGTTGATAAATGTAGGTGGAAATGGGTGACAAAGTTTAAGTGCCTATTATGGCCTCCCCCGTAATGGGTTTGTTAAAAGCATTGACTTTCTTTCTGTGAGGCTTGTTGGCATTTGATTTTGATGGGTTCAGGTAGACAAATACGCAGTATATTGCTGAATCCAACTTTGACATGTGTTCAACATCCGGTGTCTTCAGTGCGTTTGGATTGTGAGTGCTTCTTCCCTATGGAAATAGCCCTTTTCACAGTGAAACACTACAGGAACAGATTAGAATTCTGTTGGCCATTACATTTATATTTCTTGATTATTTTTTCACTCAATTCTACCCATAAATTTCCACATCCTTAAAGAAAAACATCCCACCACTATGACTAACAGTAAACCCAGAGAACGATGAGAAGCAAGCACAAAAGCACTACGGAAGTGCCAATCTCTAGAGACAACATTTAGTTTACCATAAGTTTAAAGATGTGTCAGCGTTGTTAGTCTTTCAAAGAAACACACAATGCTTCAGTGAACCTGACATCTTTTGGAGCTGACCCTATTAATTATTTTTGACTTACTGCGTACTATACATCTACAGGGATTTGCAGAGGATCAAGTACACCATTGTCAAGGGCTTTTATTTCTCTTTTAAATTTACTTGTGTATGTTAGAGAGTTTACATGTAAAACTGGCTGTTAGTGGATGCTGTGTGGTAGTTAGGTTTAGAGACAGAAATGCATCTATCTTGAGGGGAAAACATGCATAGCAGATTAATAACATGCACTGTACCTATACTGCTCCAAAATTGACACAGCATACAGACTACTGCGCACAATATCTAATTTTCCTGCAGATCTTAAAAAAATACCTTCTAAGGACAAGTTCTGCCAGTAGAAGCAGTCTGGAACACAGTCTTCAACAGAAAGAACCAAATTCTGTTCTCAATTATGCAAATACCAGCTTAGAATTCCGACGCTAAATCTGAAAGGCTTGCTCTGCAGTAACAGTGCTGTGACAGAGCAGATTCTCTCCCTGTGATACTGTTTCCTCTTTGGAGACCGTGGACATCGAGAAAGTGATAAAGGAAATGGCTTGTTAGCTACAAGGTGAAAAGGGTGGGAACAGCTGGGATGAGTAATGAACTGAGGAGAAACTAACAGAGACACTGAGAAGATTCATCCTTTCTCTGAATCTTTTTCAGTTATTCAAGGGAGAAAAGTTGTGAACAATAGGAAGAAGCAGCAAAGAAGGCGGCAAAACAATAGAAACGTGCCTTTGTGCAAAGTCATTTGCCCATCGCCCACACCTGCCCAGGTCACAAATATTGTCTCATGTGGTAAAAAAAAAAGTGAGGACAGAGAACAAAGTTATTTATTTTGGGTTTGGGGGGTGGCAGAGGATTGGTTTCGTTGTGGGGTTGTTTTGGTGGTGGTGGTTTGGTGTTTTGTTTTGTTGGGGTTTTGGGGGTTTTTTTAGGTTAAACTTGTAGCTTCTCAGTAGTTTTACTTTGTTAGCAATTTAGCTGAGGTTTAAGGTTCCGTGACAGAAACAGCTGGTACCCAGGATGGTTCTGAGGTTAAAGCCAAGGCAGACAAATCTGTCCGGGTTTGGTCCGTGATGGGCCATAGGAGGATTTGCTATAGAAAGTGACAAAAAATTCATTGAAAATTCAAGAATCACAGTGAATTGCCTTATCAGTGTCAGATACTGATTTTTGTTGTGACATTGAACTTAAAAGTGAATAAGGGGGCACCACTATCCCGATTGATCCAGTATTTAGCTCTTTAACATCTAGTTTTGTTTTGGTTTGGGTTTTTTTTTTATTTTATAATTCAGTTGACATGTCATGCTATACCTGTGTGACTATGCTCTGTTCGCCAAGAATGTGGGAGTATAAACAGGAGTGTCAGTACAAATGTGCTGGAACAAGATTGACTCCAATAGTCTCGCTGTATCGGCTGCAATTTTACTGTCTGCTCTTTATGGACAGTCTCCAATAAGAATTTTCCTATTTGAATCTGATTCCAGTAGTGATCCAATACTGGATTGTTCTTTTTTTTCCTCTGGAAAGTACCATTTCCACCTCTGAACATGATGCAATGCAGCATTTATAAGCAACTGACTGCTTGAAACAGAAGTGCCATGTTTGCTCATGGTTACCTGTGCCAAGCTTTCACCCTGCGCTTAAAGCAGCAGCGAGCGGTGATAATTAATTGAGTGCAACTGGAAGGAAAACAGGGGGTTTTAATGGCATCTTTATAAACAGCTGGAGGGAACACAGAAATGGCACTGAAGTTACTGCATTGTTGTTCTTGTGACTAGCGACGTGATTCCCTTTGCAAGCCATGTGGTAGGAGAGGAGATGACAGTACAAGGTGATACTGCAGAAGATACTCTAAGCCGTGCTGCTTTTGGAGAGACAGTGGATTACGTGAGGTGTAGCTGAGCAAACTGTAATCCCTCTGTTTGACATGGGTGTGCTTTTAAACGAGCTCTACAGAGAAAGCACAGCGTTCTGTCAAGACAGTCACATTAACTCTTGCAAACATGAGTGAAAGTTTTTAACCAAGGTAAAGCTGATGCTGACCGAGAACGGAACAGGCAAGAGCTGCGGACAAAGCAATGGCCAACTCTGGGTTGTGTTTCCTTGCTGCTGTTTTCTTGCCTATCTTTTTGGCCAAGCTTCTAAGCAGAGATTTCACCTAAAAAAGATGGTAAAATAGATTTGAGAACAGAGGTTCTGACGAGGTGCATTTGAAATATCTAGATCAGTTGATGGATCATTCCTGAATCCATATGAATCTCTACTACGGCCACTCAGAAGAAATGAGCTATAGGAGCATGGTGGGTATTATTATCAATCAGGTAACTTCCCGCCTACAAAGCCATCTCGGCTAGATTATAAATGCCTTTTAAATGTTCATATACTTGAGGCTTTTTCTCTGGCACTTGTCATAAATGTTCATTCTTTTTAAACCAAGAATGAAATACCAGCAAAATCTGGTCATTAATACTATGTGAGTCATTGTTTTAAGTCCAATACCTTCCTTTAAAATGATGTTAGGTTGGTAGAAAAACAATTCTTTCTATTTTTTTATTTGCATTTTTCTGGTTGAATAGAAGAACAACTCCCCACCCACCCCCCACCCCTTACTTTATATCAAATGTTTATTTTTGAAATTTTTTTATTTAATGCTTTAAGTACATTTTTAAAATTACCTAAAGAAAGCGGTTTTTTAACTGCACTGTTTTATTTTAAAATGTTTGCAATGAATGCTTCAGCTGACAGTTTGAAAAAAAAATCAAATACTTTCTGCAATTCTGAAACATGCATTTTTCAACAGAAGGCACAGACTGAATGAACACTGTGCCAGACCTGATTCTTCAAAGACTTGTGCACGTGCTCTTTCAGTTTAGATACAGCTCTGCCTTCTGCTAGTGGAATTTTTGTAGGCTCAACATTCATGTATTTCAGGAGTGGGTCTAATTGCAACAAAACACCCATTTAGCATCATGTTGTTTGTGGGTTGACAGAAGTTGAGGATTCTGTCTTCATCCCAGCTTCCAGAAGGATAGGCGTCATCCCACACACTCTAGGAGGAGGTGACAGGAAGGGCTTGTAGCCTTACACCCTGTGGAAAGGGGCAAATCAGACCAACCCAAAATTGACCCTAACTCTGCCTTCCTCCCTAAGCATGACCGCTGGGGGATGGACTGGTGATTTCCATCACTTGACAGACCTGTGGTTGGGCATCGTGTTTCCCTCCATGAAGCTCTGCCCCTCCAGTTTCTGCAACAATGCTGTAAGTTCTCAGTACATCTGCTAAGCCCAATGGCTTGAATGCAGATGACTTAAAGGATTGAAGCAATAGGCATTTTTAAAAGGAAGAAACCTTGTTTCATTCTGTGGCTAACATCCCACTTTAACTCAGATAAATGTCATACAATTAAAAAGCACCAGTAATGAATATGATGGCTCAATGATTCGATTTCATTGATTTTGACTACCTAATTTAATTTGCCTGCTTCACAGTATTCAGTAGGAAAATGCAAGCTGAGCCACAAGAAGGAGGCAGGACTGCAGAGTTGTGCTAAAGTCATCAGAGGCTGGATCTGTTCTGTACTCACTGACAAGGTAATTTTTCTTGCTGTCAACAGTTGCAAAAGTGTTTAATGTTATTGATTCCTTATTCATCCATTTTTATTATTTATACCCTTTATGTGACTCTCCACTGAGAGTTTACTTCTTATAAGGCAATACCCTGTCCCCTGTTTTCTCTGAGATGAGTTTATTCATTCTGATACAAATAACATCTCCACCTGCATGTTAAAAATTAATATGTAGATTTTTCTCACTGGTGTTTCCACCAGCATATTGCTGTGCGTCTGTTTGTGGGTACAAATGTCACCAAGCCAGATAAACGTTGATGGAGAACATACAGACATCCCACACACCACCCCTCCGAGGTTCAGGCCAGAGGGACTCTGCTGAAGTCAGGTAGTTACAGGTGAGGTATCGTTGGCCTTTAACATAAACCAGGGCTCGGGGCTTGCCCTGGTTATGTTAATGGCTCTGAGGGTGGGGTAAAGCGAACCACATTAAACCCCAGCAAAAGCTGATGCCTTTTACCTGAAGTGCGGTAAGAGCGTTTTATCAGTTAAGAGGGCCTGGCTGCCGGGTAACTCCTTACACCATGTTAACCTGCTCGTTTGTCTGAGCCTGAGCCTCCATCTCTTCTCCCTTGCTCGAGGACAAGACGGAAGCAGTTCTGATCGCTGTCAGAGTCCATCTGAGCAGGATTTCCCACAGAAGATTTTTAGACCAGCTGAAGCAAAGAAAGAATTGTTAACTATGAGCAAGCCTTTTGGGGGAATTATTAACTAGCTCATTCTTCAGTTTGCTAGTAGAATAACTGCATTTTAGGAATTCCAGGAAATGTTGAGTAAAAAGAATTTTTAGGGGGGGCATATTTAGAAGGTGGTGAATTTCTTTATCCAATCTCCAGATTAGACCCTGCAAATCCTGGTCAGAATTCTTGACTCCCTTTTTTTTTTTTCTCTATTTTATCACCTCGGACAGTACATGGCCAGTTCCTGCATCAACGTGGAGTTCATTCTCGGTTTATGAAAAACAGATGTGACACAGAGGCAAGATCTGGAGGTGTGGACCATTGTCCTTACATACAGAAGCCCAGAAATCAAGCAAATGCGCGGCCACGAATGTACGCAGAGTCATTTGGAGGAAGAGTTGCCCTCAGCTCTAGAGAAAACTTGGAAATGTTTACAACTTCAGGGTGTACCTGGGACTTAAAGACAGCCAAAACCTGCATTTCCATTACCCCTGAAAAAGGAGGATCGTTTCAATGAATATGTAAAATGCAAACACCGTGACATCTGCAAGCAGAAGCTAGGCTAGTTTCTCAAATTAGTTTAGACTTCACACACTCCGCCCCCACCTTCTGTTTAACAAATGTATGCATAGATGATAGAAGAAAATAAAATCTTCAGGAAAAAAAACCCAAACCATGGGAATGAGCTAATTCTCCTGTCACTCAAGTACTTATAAAACAAGCCAAGCATATACTGAAGGTGAATGTTAATGACTAGGGAGGCAGACAGATGGTCCAACTCTTCTTTAGGTGGTTCATCATACTTTATTATCCACAGAAAATTCTTTGGTAAATAGATACAAGGGTAAAAAGAGATTCAGGCAACATCTATCTGGGTCACCTTTTGGTTATGGTCAAGCAGAGTAGATCTGACAGATCACTGCTGCTTCATCACTGGTTGGAAATCCAGGGCGGGTTTTTGCTTTGGGGGGATTGTTTTATCAGAGGTTATCAGTATTGAACTACACGCTTGTTTGCTGAGCTGAAAAGCAAAGCATCATTCCCCAGAAAACATAACTGGTGTTGAAGACTCATGTTCACTTCATAATGATGCCATGTTCCTACTAACACAATCGCTGGCACCTCGAGATCTCTGCTGCCGGCATTGCTGCCATAAGGGAAGTTCACTGTGTTCTGGATTGTTCAGGAAATGCTTTTGTGTCGAGTGCTCAACCACCCACATGCACCTTTTCTAGGAGCAGGAACCTTTTAACCTTTTTTTTTTGTTGTTGCTATGTGGAGTAATGATTAGGAAAAATGTATGTGCAACCAACTAAGGGAAGGAAGCTGAAAATGTGCTAGCCAGACACTAGCTGCTGATACTGATACGGCAAAGACTTCTTTGCCCTAGAGGTACGTACAAATGCAGTAGTGTCTCAGGAAGAATAGATGGCTTGTCCCAGCACATCTTTCCCTTGCTGCTCCCACCTGCCCTGGCTGTACCGTGTGGCCAGGTACCAGCCACAGGTCTGGAAAGGCAGCTGTTCCACTGCGTTTGTCTTCTCTGCACAAATGTATGGGTGGAAAGGTCAACAGTGACCCATGTAGGAGAGGGTTCCTTCTCAGTGGTGTGACACGGGTCCTCCAGTTACTGCAGTTACTTACGTGTATGGGAATCAGGCTTCCAGCAGACCGGCACTTCCATGAGTAACTTTTACATGTTTTGTGAGTTCCAAAATGTAGGAGAAACGATTTGCATGGAGGATTTGTGTTTATGCAGTGGGAAACCAAGTCAGCATTTTAACAAAGTCTTATCTTTATGTCTACCCTCTCCTTGATTTGGAAAAAATAAAATAAAATAAAAACCCATCAGCTCTGTTGACCCTGATTTTGCAGTTTCAATATGTCCTCAGCAATTGTATGTTATTTACAAAAAAAATTTAAAATATTGCTGCTGCGTAGTGCATAGCTTGTATTAGACTTCTCGTTATGGTGTACTGTTGGACCAAGCATCCTGTGCCTTGAATTCTTCGATCAATTCACCGGAGTAATTGACCGACGTCTCATGGGAATAGATATTGCATTTCAGAGAGGCTGAACTCCTGCAAGCTGGACAGTCAGATAGTTCTGGCCAATTTAATTATGCAAATGGGAATTCAGTTTCTTGGGAATATATTACCAGCATTACTTCAAAGCCTTGCATAGAATTCTCTGCTATCATCTTTTTATGGGTTCTTCTTCTTTGTTGCACAAGTGAAAACGAAATGTTACAATACATTGAGAAAATTTGGTGAGAAAATAAATGAGCTGGATACATTTGCTAATGCCTCCTGTTCCAGTTAGAGGCCGGTAAGCTAGGAGAAACGAGATAGAAATTTTGTTCTTTCTTCCTCTCCTCGCTTGCAAAAATTCTTTTATGGAAAAATTCTGTGGAATTTAAATGAAAACAACATTACAGCTATTTTAAATCACATCTAAGAATTTAATAGAATGTCTAGGCTGGAGCATTCCAATTCCAAATACTTATTTTAAAAAAACTATTGTAAAAAGAAATTTTCTCATAAAACCTTTGTTTTGTTGAATTTTTTTCTTTACAATTTAAAGGATTCTATGTAAGGCTATAGCCCAAATATTTCATGCCGTTCAGAAGTAAGCGTTGTGAAATTAGCCCGAGAATTGAAGGACGGGCAGCATTTCACACTCAGAACTTGACAGCTGTATCCTAATGCATGCGAAGTTCTAGGCACATGGAAGACCCTCTTCCCATATTAAATTAAGTCTAGTCGAGAACCTCAGGCAGCGGTGGAGTCTCTCTAATGCAGTGAAATGAAATAAATAGGGTTATTTAGACAGTTTTTTAACATTGTGGTGAACTGTTTTTCTCCTTTCCCACTTTTTCAAGCTGTTGGTCTTTTCTGGGGTTCACTAGGAGGAGACTTGACAGCAGCACTTGAGTACGAGACTGGCGGCTTGATGTGCTGGGGCTGAAGAAACCTTTCCACCCGCCACGTCCCTCTGCATTAATATTACAGAGACGCTCTCATCTGCATCGGTGTCTTCTCGAAGTAGTCTCATCCTGGGGACAGGTTTTCAATTTTTAGACTTTTATTTAATTAGGCATAATTTCTTTTTGAAAGTGAGTTCTTTTAAAGTAATTTCTAACCTCTTACAGAAGTGGACATATTTATAACTCCAGGTCTCATTCCCAAGCAGTAATGGTAACTATAATTGTAAGAGCAGGTCAGAGCTTATAACATATCCCAGCAGCTTTGAGTGTTAAAAAGTCATAAAATAGCTTCACATTTCCATTTTTATAGTATGAGCAAATCTTTCCACAGCACAGGACAGCTTGTAGGCAATCAGCCTGTCTCATGATCTCAATCAAGCAGTGGACTTCTGGAAGTTTTAAAGGGCAGGACCACAATGTTAACTCAGGGGAAAGAAGTTTTTTGCTGCCATGAAATCTGCATGGAGACTGAGCCAAAGGACAGCCTCGCTCTTTTCTGTGGTGTTTTCATGGTGACCCAATGAAGGTTCTGACAAGGTTCTCCACGAAAGTCTATCATTAACAGTAATATTATTTTTTCTTAATTTTAATGACATAAATTATCTTTTAAAATTGTTTAAGCTCCCTCTTCTGTTGAGGAAGAAAAATTCATACCTCCAGAGCATGAATCATCTCAGCTAGAAAAACACCCATGTTACAGCTCTCCATTAATTGCACAGAGAAACTACATGAATCGCGTGAACTTGCTTAGGTGAAAGAAATCATTCCTAAATGATCAGATCTCTGAGCTTTGCGTAAGGCTCCAGAGAAGCGGCTGAGGATCAATACCATGTTAGCGTTTTCCAGGAATTGTTCTCGGCCCACCTTTGCCTTGATGCATTGGCATTTTATTGTGGTTTAGGACCAAGAGAAATGAAGAAATGCGAGCTAAGTTTATGGCATTAGGTATTTAAAAGAGTAGAGTGAGTTGAGAGAGAAGTCATATAACATGCAATTTGTATCAAGATTAAGATTCATTCCTTGTTTATTGCTTTACCTCAAGTACGTATAGATGCAATTACTTGGGTAGGCAGAGACCTACTTGGTCTGTGTCTCTGATGTGACAATCAGGTCTGGTTTGTCCACCGGACAAACATTTATCCAGTTATTTTTTATTCATTTCACAATTTTTGACCCTCAGATTAGTGACTAAGCCACTGACTCCTGGGTTCATTTTCCTTTCTGCCACTGACTGCCTCTTTAATCTTGCATTCCTTTGTCTCTTTTGTCTACAGGTCATGGGACCCTCCAGCCCAATGAATCATGTGGAGTACTTAGGCACTTGTTGGCTTTTAATCACTCAGGCTGTTTTTATTAGTCCGTTTTCCATTGACACGGTATGACATAAAGCCTTCCCCAATGAGCTTAATGAAACCAGGAGGAACTGGGGATAATCAGTCCTTGTTTGAGAGGTACTCACTGTCTCAAAGAATTGTGCTAAAAAAGTAATTATAGCCCAAACTGTGAAACTTTCAGAGGCTTTTATGAGCACTCTGTTCTACATGCACATTTCAATTTACAAGGTTCATTTGAATCAGCGCCTAAAAAGTCATAACATACACCCTGTACTTCAGATTCACACATTCAGTTGATTCCTTAATGTTACCATGAAGTGACACCATCCATTTCTCCATTGTCTACTTCATTGGTGTAGTATTTTTGAATGAGAGACAGTTTGATGCTCTTGCTTTTCCCCTGCATGGGCTTCTCTTACTATCTCATACTCTCTTTTCCAGTTTCACACCAATAAGCAGTGCAAAACTGAGAAACGCACGGAACTCAGTCTTCATGAATGCATGACTGAAACTCCTTTTGGTGTTCTTCTGAGATCCAGTTGCTGCTGACAGAAGCTTGCTGGGGGGCTGCTCTTCAGCGTTTACAGCAGAGCCTTTGCCTTATATGTTGTATTGAAAAAATTATCTGTATTGTCTAGCAATCAATCCTCTTAACCTACTGTCTAGTTATTTGAATGTTAAAAGGAGAATTAGAAGCCAAATATTTGCGTACCGTTGAAAATAAACGGCATGTACTGTTTAAAGTAAACCACGTTCAATAGCGTTGCTGCCAGCCTCTGAATTGGCAAACTATACCCATCCAGTTCCTGTTAAATATCATTTAAAAATTATACACACTGAGAAGCACTTATGTAGTGGCTAGAAGTGCCAGTCTTCAGCCTGAATGTAACTTGCCAAGACTGTCTGAACACAGACCACAGCGTCGTACCTTCCTAGAAAGGCTTACAGAGTGTGGGCAAGGCAAAAAAACCCAGTCACAGACTAAAAGAAACTGTATCGGTCAGCACAGCAACTGTTGTTCTACGCACAGTAATTGTCTTATGTCTGATTTTGGTGGGTTTAAGTCACAAGCAGAAGAGTCTTGAACTGAGAAATTTTACTTAATTTGTTGCTGATCAGCACAAACTCTGGAGGTGGGCCTGCTCCATTTTGAGCTGACCACGAGCTGTGCCCTGCAGGGCCGGCTCTGCCCAGCCCGGGACCCCCAGCCCGCTGCCCCTCGGGGCC
>NW_010394767.1:0-9732 GCF_000710305.1 Buceros rhinoceros silvestris
TTTTTATTTATTTATTTTTTATTTATTTATTTATTTTTCTTTCTTGAAAGCTTCATCAGTATCAGTGGAGACATTTATCAAATACAGCAATAGGGAAGGATAATAAGTTTTATGGTAAGGCAGGAGTCACATTCATAGAACAGTTTGGGTTGGAAGGGACCTTAAAGATCATCTAGTCTAACTCCCCTGCCATGGGGACGGCACCTTCCACTAGACCAGGTTGCTCAAAGCCTCGTCCAACCTGGCCTTGATCACTTCCAGGGAGGGGACAGCCACAGCCTCTCTGGGTAACCTGTTCCAGTTCCTCACCACCCTCACAGTGATGAACTTCTTCCTTCCCTCTACATATATATTGTCTTTATCAGGATGGTCTTTGGATCAGAAATATTTTGTACTAGTGCTATGAAAAAAGTCCCTTTGACTAGAAAAAAAGAGCTGTTTTTCCCAAAAACACATGAAAAACATAAACCACAAAAACCTGGTGAGGAAGTCCTGCTTTTCAGAAACATTTAACAATAACATCTGTGAGTTGCAAGCATTACCTGAGCAGAATATGTCTTTATAAATTGAAATTAAAACATCTATTGTCTGGTAAGTGGCACAGAAGATATGTAAACACAAAGGAGGTGGCAAGCAGCCTGTGGGGTTGAGTGCTCACACAACAGCGAGAACTTCCCTAAAGCTCAAGCCCCCTTCTTCCCCTCAAAAAAGGACCATTCTGAGATGCAAAACACACATTTTGACACCAGCCTCTGCCACTCTTTTTTCCTTGACCCCTTCAGACTGATCCTAACCACCCTCTCAGATCTGCATCTACACATTGGAAAAATCATACTACTTACTGTTAGCGGGATGACGCAATTACAAGTTCAGCATGCTGAAACTCCAAGGCCATAAAAAAGCTGCACCCCAAAGAGTACACAATGAAATGTGTAAGAGCTGCCTCAGTGGAACAATATCCTCACAGAAAGCAATCCCAAATGCTCTGGATTAATGCAGAGAATTGCTACCAACAATGACATTTCTGCTGGTATTTTAAAGCTATTTTAGATGTAGACCATTTCAGACAGACAGATATTAGACTATAATCAAGCCAATGCCAGCAATACTTCAGTGTGACAACATCAATCACAGGGATCCAATAGCTTGGATAATTGTTCTGTTAACTCCAAAGAATTGGAAGAACTCAGTGGCTCCGCTTTTCTTCAACTTTGTATCATTAAGCCACAACAAGATGTGCATCTCGTAATGCACAGGGAAAAATCACTGTCATAAATGAGGGAAGCGAGATGAAAAAATAGGTGGAGCAAGAAATTAGGCAGGTGAGATCACCAGCCACTGGTGGAACTACACAGAAGAGCTGGCTTTTGTTTGCAGTAGACCTAATCCCAGCTAGTAGTACCTCAGCTTTATTAATAGAAAATTCCCCTCACACTCGGAAAAAATTACAGAAGTTAAAAATGTAACTCTATAAAATGTCTCTCTACATATATTGCATATGCATTGTAACAAGAGACTACTAGTAACAGAGGGAGTCATGGGAGCTTCACAGCACAGAGAGAGATGAATCACTTCACAGAACACACTTACGAAAGAAAGCTCAACAGGGAATACCTGGAGTGGTGGGTAATTGCTTGTTCCCTCAACAGTGCTGGAGTTCCAAAGGAAGAGTAGTAGTAAGATTCATAATGAAAATCCCGTAACTGCTTAGAGACCCCAAGTCTAGGCCAGGTAGACACTGACTACTAGCGACTTGTCATAGGACAGGGAATTGCACAAGCACCATTTTTGTTAGAATTAAGGATTTAACCACTTAATGGCTATTTTCGTGTCCTCTAAACAGTCAAATCAATCTGGGGGAAAAAAAGAAAGATTATACGGAACGGTTACAGTAATCAAACAAATTCATTCTCCATCAAATTTGCCAGCATACTTTGACAGCTAGAGTATTCCTCCAGACCTTAGTAGGAAACAACAAACAGAACCGTTGAGAAGTCTGAGCTGCTACCTAAGTCACTGGGCAGATTTAAGGTAATGCTAATATTGAGACAAGGAGAGACTGCAGACAAGTTTGCAGACCGTTCTGAAAAATTTTATTTTTACTTTGAAAAAAAACCAACCCATGCAGATAACATGTGATTCTTTGAATTTAGCCTAGACAACCAGTGTCTTCCCATTTCACATTCCTATAAAGGAATGCGGCTTAATGTACCTGCTGTAGACAGCAGAGCTTGCTGTTAATCTTGACCTTTCTTCATCACTTGAAAATAACAGGCAAACTACTTCTCTGCACCTAATCAAAACTTATTTCAAAAGGTAGCTGGGTAAGGTTTTGAAGTGTTTCCCTCCTTTTGGTCTGATTTAAAAGCTGCTGCAGTCAAAACCAGCTTTCCTGGTGACTTCGACAGAGCACAGGTTCAGCCTTCTACCCTGCTCCATTCCGGACAGCATGAAGATTTTAACGGAGCCCTTTGAGGTGTTGCCTAAAATACCACAGCACAGCGTCTTTCAGGGAAGGAGGGAGGGGAAGGGAAGAGGAAAGCAAAGCTATTGAGACCAACCAACCAGCTATACCTTGGCTCCTTCTATAGAGAAAACAGATACAGCATCAAACTAATCACATTAAACAGGCACTGACTTGGAATTAGGCACCTCACCATCCACTTGACTTCAAACATAGCAACAGACTATTTACTACTGCCCAGGAAAACCTTCAGCAGCTATCTGTCCATACAGAGCCTTCTCAGCGACCACAGCACGGGGCTTTCTGCCATCCTGTATTCCATCCAATGTAAAACTGTTGTCTTTTCCTCACCAAAGCTGTATCTTATCTCTCAGGATTCTGAAGCACAGCTTAAATTATGAGGCTCACATCCCTCTAACCTAGTACCAGTAACATATTTAGATACGTCACGATGTTGCCTCACAGCTTGACAAAGATTTGCGCTCAGAAAGACACAGTGCTCTCAAACAGCCCATTTACTTGCTTCTTTCATAATAGAGCACTGCAATGTCCCCACAGATTTGCCAGCTCAGATTCAGTCCTGATGCTGCAATACCAACGTGGAACTCAAAGTCATAATTTTAACTCCAAGGTTAGCACAGGCAGCAAAATCTCAGGTCCAACTGTAATTTCCAATAAAGATGCGACTAATCATTTCATTCTCCTAGCTTTTTGTTTTCAAGTACAAATTTTTCTGGATATTAAAGGCAACATAGGAAGACAAACATTGTAATGGCTTTCATCATTCAAAAGAATTAAAAAAATACAACTGGGTAAGTAAAACATGGCTTCTCACAACCAACTGCACCACGGTTTCTCCACCAAGTACGGTAACTACACAATTGATCGCGATTTTGCATTAAAAAAAATTAAAACTCCCTGAAAAATGCAGTATTCTAAAACATTATTTTAACAACTGGTGTGTCACACAGCTCCAAAGTGTTGCAGCTGCAACACAGGGTTGCCCAGTAACCAGGCCACTGTGGAACCAGAAAGGAAAAGATAAAAATGGAATTCTATCTCATAGTCCCGCTATTGCCCACTGGAAAAGCCCTTTCTGCACAGAATCACAGCAATGATCATGAGGCCGGACCCTTTAATCTTCAAATTACAAATTAGGCTTTACTGCCCTATTTTAAAAATGGGGAAAATGTGACAGGCATACCCATTAAAGGTCAACGCTGTTAATTACAGACTCAAGAGCCACGTGAACTAGGACCGGACTGTGGTGACACCAATCTGTTCTAGCACAACTATGTGAGCTGCGGTGTAAGGTCAAAGCTGGGGGTGAAGTTTATGGCTTTCTGGTTCTGAGTCCAGTACTCCATGTCCAAGATGACACTCGAAGACAACAGGTCAAGGCAAGCTGCAGATTAGTGTAGTAGGTTTTGAGATACTACAACTGTTCCAGAGATGATATGACTTTGTGATCCAGCCTCATTTTGAATTTTCTTTCCTTACTTTACGTACTTTCAAGCCTACATTAAAGTTACAGATAAGCCAAGGCTCCGTGCACGGACACTGGGAAGAAGTCTGCAGCCCAACTCCGCAGGATACAAAATCTATCATTCAGACTAGCTGTACACAGTGATATATTGCTATTTCCTTTATCATACTTTGAAAGCCACCATTTCAGTCCCTCATGTAAATGTGTTTTGATTCTCATTTATCAAACAGCAGCAACATCCTCTTCTGCTAAACTGAACGGCCTGATGTGCAGTGGGTGTCAGCCTCACCCACAGCATACTGAACAACTAAGCGAGTATACTCTAAAAGGCTTCATCACTAGAAGGGTGAAGTGTTTACCTCTGATCTTACCAAGATAAGACGCGTTTACATTACAATACCTTTACCACAGTGTGCTACAGTAAATGGGTAAGTTTCCCGTTTTCCCCTATGCATCCTAATGGACAATATCTAGAACAGAAGGGATTAATTGGAATAGAAATTACAGGATGCTGAGTAACAGAAAAAATTATTTCATTTTAAAACAGATGTAATTTCAAAGATTTCAGGATACAGGTCTAGGTCTTACGTGAGTCTTCCTCTTTTTTTAGAGGTCAATATACAGCATCTTGAAATCGTTTTCATGAGGACAATACTAAGCTGCTATCAACACATTTTTTCAGTAAACAGTAAACATCTCTTTCATATTCAGTCTGTCTTAGAGGCATTTAGAATATTTCCTTCAATAAAACAATTTCACTTAAAGGATTTTATCCACATTTCACAGTCTGCTCATGACCTATTTCTTTGTATTTGAACTAAAACTAATCGTATTTCCCATGCACTTTATAGAATAACAAGATCAGGAACAGCACAGTGGAGAGAATGGAAAAATACCACAGAAGACGCTTCCAGGCTGCTGCAAACAACCATGAAACAACTCTATCCATGAGTCTCAAAGACCAAGTTTCTGCTCTGGTGGCATTCCTAGCTACCCTGTACACCTACCCCAGGGCACATCTACCCCAAACGCTGTAACAGCGATGCCCGAGTTGATGTGTCAACATAACGCAGCAGACTGCGCTGCAAAGAAACCAGCTTGAGGTTTGAAAACCCGCATAGCTTAATTAATGCAGAGCCATCCTAAACAAATAAGCCCAGCAGCCATAGCAGAGCGGAACACACTTTGTAAATGCTATTACATGTAACCACAATGAAGAAGGCAGCGCCCTGTTAGCCTCGTGCAGTCCCGCACCACGTTACCACACTCCCCCCCACCCTGGCTTTTCATTCCTGCCCCCGACAGCCCCCAGCAGCACCAGCCCCAGCTCCCTGCCCCAGCTCCCAGTGTCCGGCAGCAACATTGCCCAAGAGATTTAGCGTGGCTTCACATCATCTGCACAACTTCACGAGACCTAGGCCAGATTTTTAACAAAACTTAAAATCTATGAGATTGATACACTTTGGAAAGTCTCTGTAGACAATGATCAGCATTTTTAATCATGTCAAAGGTCTGAAACAAAAAATCTGCAGGTATTGACATTCTTCCATTTTTCCAAAGGGCAGAAAAATTAATGCTAGGGTTGCAGTCTGTGAAAAAGACAATCTGAGACTAAAACCTTGCAAGGTGTGAAACAGCACTTCCCAATAGGGTATAGTAACAGCAGTTTCACCGTTAAATATTTAAGTAAAATAAATTATGCAAATTTGCTAGAAGTAGAAAAGATGTGAGAAATGAAGTTTACTCCACAGGGTTGGGGTTTTTTTTAAATAAATTCAGTAGGAAAGTCCAAGGGAGCCCCTTGATTTCAGCAGTGTCAATATACAGCACAGATAGAAATGCCACTCAAGAGCTGTCACTTCCAAATTTTCTGGGATCTCCTTATCAGATGAATTATAAAACACTGGCTTTTTTTAAGGCATGCCTTTGTTTTTTCAAAGTATATGCAATAGCAAGCATGAAATTTCAGATAAAGCCTTTATCAAGTTGATCACCAAAAATGTCCATTTTGCCGGTTTTCACTGACAGTTTGCCTGGCTATCATATGTGCTGAACACCTTTTCAAAGGCTGTCCAAACTCTTATTCTGTTATATTATCTTTAAAAATAACTCTCAGACATTTAAGCTTCATTGTTATATTTTCAAGGCCAAAACACAGGGATTTTAGCTTCTTTAAAACTTCTTTGCCCATGAAAAGTCAGACTTCAGCTTTTTAGCACTACGGTCAATCAAACTACTGTGCATTACCAGTGGACTGAATGATGTATTAATACCCCAGGGTCTCTTTCTCTGTCCAGTGTCTAGCCACCACAGAACCTACACTGGATTGCAAATTGTACTGACCTATGACCAAAACCTAAGGGCAAACCTGCCCCTTTTAAAGATACATAAATGATTAATAACTGAAAAAGGAAAGAAATGCACGCATTATTTGCTGTATTAAATCATCTTTCTAAAGACAGTTCTGTTTCAGGCTGCAACAAGTAAAATCACAGAGGAATAAAAAAATCTTAGTCTGATATTTCTGCAATACAGGACGACGGCCCATGGACCAGCAAACTCAACATCACTGCTCACGTGTCCAGTTTCACTATGCCAGAAGAATAAATCCCTCACTCTCCTTCAGAAATGCCTTCTGGTGCCAAGCAAAACAAAAATTTTAACAACAAAAATGACAATTGTTTTAATAAGAAATTAAGTGTTTAATGAGGTAAAAAAATGTCTTCAATTGGATAAAGTCACCTTTTGCAATGCTAAAAATACAGTGCTCTCCATCATTTTTAGCTGCATATGAGCCTGATTTTGTCTGGAAAAAGTACAACGTTGTGCTGTATCTAAGGCTCAAAGAGCACCTCTTGCCATTTCAGAACCATACAGATGAGACAACTATGCTGCTGGAAGAAGTTATACCAAGGGCAAGGGTTCTTTTATCTCACCGCACGCCATTTCTTAGCAGATTGTACCTAGTATAAAGCAGTACGTTCAAACCAGGTTTAAAATGTGATAGCCTTCACCATTATTTGTAAGTTATTTCCTCCTTTGCTACAGTTAATATACACAGAAGGTTTGAACAGCACACCACAGAGCTACGTTAACAGGTTTTTATACTGTGGGACAGCTACAAGGATGCCTACAAAGCCGTACTACTTGTATACTAAAAGCTTGTGCTTTTGATTTGAATTGGAAGTTCAAATGTTTCAAAACCACACAGTTTCCATGCAAACAGGACTGCTGCAAAAATAGGAACAGCTTCCATTTTTATTCAGCTCTCTTTGGACAACACCTGACAACAGTCATTACTACCACTGTAACTGGTAACATGGCACTTGCTGGGCTACCTCATCACAATCCTCTCCAGCCTCAGCACAGGCTACTTCTGGCAATAAACTGCATAGCTCACACCCTAGTGTTCACTGGCAGGGACTGAGGGGAGCAGCGTTTCACACAGAACGGAAGATGCATGAGCTGTTGCTCCACTGATCAGTGCAGGAGCATCATATTAATCAAAAGATCAGCCACAAAGCAAAACATCATACAAGGATCCAGATGGTAACTTTGTGAAGTTGCCAAATGCGTTACCTGTTTAGAGGGGGATGCTGCAGTATTATACTCAGACACACAGCTCAGTGAAGATGGGCAAATAATTCTGTGCCAAGAGAGGTTAAAAAAAAACTCTTCCATACCCTCCCCTTTTCTTACTTCACACAAATGAACACACCCTTCAGGCAAGTTGCACTACAAAACCACCTTGGAGAAACACAGAGGATTCAAGGTAAGACAAAACACCGATAACTGGTGTGTCGCCAATAAAACATCACCCTTGGCATCCTTTCTTGCCATCTCCCTGAGAACATCATGTTGCAGGCAGAGGAGTTTCAGTCCCTTGTTCTGCTGGGGAAGGGGTCACAGGTAGGTCCCATTAACCTGAAATTGCCTGTTCTTTATTTCAGGCACCGACATACAGGACTTAGTCCAGCATCTTGCTGCCAAAATGTTTAGGGAGTGGAAGAACATGACATACAAGAAGCAGCTGAGAGAGCTGGGTTTGGTCAGGCTTGAGAAGAGAAGGATGAGGGGAAAAAACATGCAGAAACCACAGCTGAGTGCTGTCACTGGCAGTTCTTATCCTGACTAGAAATATAAACTTATGATGCCTACATCAGCTTTATCAGTGACTTTAAACCTCAATCCTGAAATGACTGTTTTTACATTAATAACGTCTGCAAGACTTAAGACTGTGCATAAAACTTCCAAAAGTGCTGGCCTAATTTAAAAGCTTAAACGTCATCATTAGAAGTGACTGTGAGACTTGTAAATCCTTTAAGAGTTGTTGGAGACCTTTACAGGTCATCAACACGTTTAGGGTTTAATGTTTACCTAAAATACACAAAGCTTAGTTTTTCAGATTTGGTTATTTCTGGCTTTTCTCTTCTGTGTTTCTGTTTCTAACTCCTGCAGCATCCAAATGGATCCTTTCAAATCGCTAATCCTTTATAATTCAAACGATGCAGAGCGTGCCAGTCACAAAATTAGACTATGATTTGCAAAAAGGGCTTAGCCCATAAAGAAGAAAAAAAAAAGTGCAGCATGTGCAATGGTTCCTTTGTTTAAAGAGGAGGTGTGCAGAAATGGAAGTTGCCACAAGATCAGAGAACCTTCCTCATTGACTGGAGCCTAAAAGGATAACAAGAATAAGGAATCCTGTGAACAGTCATTAGTACGGGGTAATCACCACTAATGAGGAATCATTAGAAAATGCATTCTAACAGCGTTAGGGATTTTCAAGCACATAACTCCATGAACAGAAGGAAAGAGGGAAGAATTTCTGGAATATGGATATTCATAGGAATGGGGAATTTTACCCATCTCAAGACCAGATTCCTCTTTATAGAACAATTAGGTCATTGCCTTTTTTTAATCTTTTATTTTACATTTCTGAACCGATATAAGACAGTTGAATGAAAATACAGTAAACAGCAGGAGGTGCCTTTGCAAGTTCTATCATTAATTAGCTGTTAGGTATCTATTACGATTTCAGCATACCAAGCAATTGCAGCTGAGATTTGTACCAAGCAGATCAATATTGCCTTCAGGTAAAAAAACCCGATCAGGTCCAAAATCTGCATTGACTTGCAGTGCAATGTAAGCAGCTTTTATGCAGCGTCCTTTATACTGTGCGATGCCCTGGGAGGCTTCTATGTCAAAACACGCCTGGGTTAATTAAAACCAAGGTCAAACGAACAGCGTCGTTAGTTTGTTTTGAAAGTAGGTATCACATCAAATTTCCTAATATCAGCAAGTTGGGTATCTAAATTTGAGCTGCAAAATTCATTCTAAACTTCAGTTAATTTAATAAGGGTCATGGAGAGGTTAATATCTATTTAAAGGAATAAGAACATGATAGTGGGTGCCATGCTTTCTCCCGAAGCTCTATGCTATGTCTGAGGTTTCACCGCTTCCTTAGCACATTGTTCTTTTCTTTCATCTGTAGCAAGAACTGCAGATAGCTAATAGGTAAAAAATGTTGGTAGAAAGCAATGCCATGTTCACAGACCAAAAAGTAAAATATTTACAGGTTTTCTTATCATGCCACTATTCTTGAAATAATTAGCAAGTGAGAGGAAAGGAGTGGGTGCTCCAACAGAAGTGTAATGTAAGCTGACTGGCTTATTTCCCTTCCCAGGTATGCTTCAGAGCCTGGTTTAAGCCTGACTTTATTTTTTATTGAGGAAGTAAGAACCTGCAATTCAGCTGAAGGTATAGTGCCAGCTTTAGTCGTGTA
>NW_010394767.1:9835-17590 GCF_000710305.1 Buceros rhinoceros silvestris
GGTGACAGTCACACTCCAATGGGAACAGCATTGGATATACCAGAGAACTAATAACCTTCACAATTTGGGGAAATTGTCTCTCCCTGAATAGCTTTTACTTAATCTTAAGGTACTTACAGTCTACGGACACATCAATTTAAATCTTAGTTTACTACGGATATGCCCAAATCACCTCAGTTTTGACAGACTCGCACCGAACTCCATCAAATATCTTCAGAGCTACAATTTTGAATGCTTGATCCAGGCAGTATTTGCATAATACATTTAATAATTTTCTTGCACTACTTACGTTAGTAATCTCCAGACAAAGTGCAGGAGTGGCTGCAATTACATAGATTTGAGTAAAACAAACATGAAGTTTTCTGAGGTCTCTAAATACAAGAGAGACCTTAAAAATTCCTTGCTTTCAAATTACAGACTCAGGGAAGGATGATCTCTGCTGTTTTTCTAACTGAGGCTTGGTTTATTAGCATCAATGAACGATACTTAATCCATCATGGCTTGGCTTCACGAGCGAAAATCTGGGAAGGGCTTTTCCCACGCTCACTGCAAGCGATGAGTGCACCCTTCAGGCCTGCGTGGTGGATTTTTTAGGTGAGGCTCAGCGTGCGCGGAACTGGCTCCACCCTTTACACCTGAGGTTCATCTGCCAGGGCCTAGCGAGCTTGGACGGTGACAGAGAAGTCCTCGGGTCATAGGTTTGGTTAGAGTGTCCTTCTCTTAGATGATGGATCCTTACAGGGCTAAACAAGCTCCATCTGCCCGGGTTTGGAGTCAGAGTTGTCCTTCTCCTAGGATGGCTGCCCGAAGGCTAGTGAGCCCATCCTGCCCGTGGACACACTTTGTCTGACCCTTCAGTTGAGACCTGTCTGGCCTGGGAGACCCCACCGGCGGCACATGCCACCACCAGCACAGCTCTCAACCTCACAAGGGCACGCAAGCTCCTTCCCCACGGCAAGGGGGTGCCCGTGAAAGAGTCGCTGCTCTACCTCCGGACATCACAGACCCAGGCACGGGGCGGCCGGGGCCTGCCAAGAATGGGAGACCTGGAGGGTTCCTTCCTCAGTAAGAAGGAAAGAACTTAATCCAGACATCCACTGAAAAATGAAAACAGCGTATTTTTCTCAGAGAGAATGCCCTTTAGTGACCTGCGTGGGAAAGATGTTCAGATCTTTAGATTAAAATCTGAAATTATTATAATGGTCCTTCAAGGTCTAAAAACATGACCAATTTATTACATTTGTCTTAAGGAAATGCTCATGATACACTAAAGACTCATGGTACAAAATGATTCTCCAGCTGTGACTACACAACTTGTGGGAGGCGATAAAATCTAAAAAAAGTTATTTTTACTTTTTTTTTTTTTTTTACACAACAATTAGGTTTTCCTGCTGTTTAGTCCTGAAAACAGAGGAGGTTTTAAGTGAACTGTACAGCTTTAAATTGCTACTGTTTCTTCAATGGATTTACTTTACGTGTTTACAAGCTGCTGGAAAGCCATGATTTTCTCCAGCAGCAGCAGATAGAAATATCTACCGACCTCTATTGACCTTTTCTCCCTGAACATTTTTTCTTGCCCTAGTGCCTATCATTGCTTGATTATTTACCATACAAGCTGGTGTAAGTGTCCACACTCAGAGCTGATCTCTCTAATAAAGCACAAGTCTCATCCTCAATTAGTCCAGCAATTAGAATAATTATAGACAACTGTCGCCTCCTAAAGAGTAAGTGATCACACAGTAAAAGCTGTCAAGGTACATCCTGACCTATCACACCTCCTCTGATTGGAGAAGAACTGTGGCTGTGACCTTCAGAGGTGGGCATTATTTTCTGATGGATTAAGTTTATCTCTGCTTTAATCAGAAAAATTAAGGAACTAGCATCAGCACTGATGTGTGGCAGTTTCCGTACACCTACTTCAAGCAAAACAAGAGCAGCTGACGGCATGGTGTGAAAGGCAGATGTCACACTGAGGAGACTGCTTTACATTTCTGAACCTCAACCCTTTGGCTGGAACTCACCACTATGTTCAACAATAGTGTTCATACTCATTACGCCAGGAAACAGATATAAATTAAATTGATTTAGTATTCATTAATAAAAATATGTCATAAAGCAACCCTGGTAAGTCCTGCAAATGCAATTACTTGTAAACTAAACTGATTGAATTCACTGGGCAAATTAAACCTATGAAGACACAGTACTCCAGCAGGCAATCGCTATGCCAAGCCACGCATACTGTGAGCGTCAAATTACCCGGCATAAACACATCTGGGATAGCCAACAGCAACATAGTGGACTACTGCTCTTAGTCCCCAGTGAACCCAAAAACACCTCAATGAAAGGACCGTTCCTCCACATTGGCTGTTGACGCATAAGCAGTCACTGGTGACTAGAAAGGTAGGGGCATATTTGCACCCGCTGCCCTCAACGATCCGATACAGTGCGATCCCAGAGTGGGATGTGCTGAGCGGGGCAGGTCTCTGAAAGCTGCTCTGGTGTTCTCTCTGAAGTCAAGGGCCTGTAGAATCAGTAAATGAATAATAAATCTATTGTTCCCAGTTATTTAACTGAAGTCACTTTGTGACAGATGTTCAGGCAATTGCCATGAAGGTCTTGTAACTCAGTTCAACAGAACCTACTTTCAAAATTACAGGCTGCAGTAACCAAACTGTGCTTCAAAACAACAAAAAAAGGTTCTTTGCCAATTTGACCCATTCCTTTTTTTAAAGCCTCCAGTCTAGGGCCTGCAAAGACGCACACCTTTCAGTGAGAGTGATCAGTCTCACTCATTTGGTGCATAAAACTCATAATGATATTAATCCTTTACAGAATCAGAAAGTCAATTCCAAATTTAGATTCTCAATTTAAACACTAAATACTCTGCTACACACCACAGATGCAGAGCCTACAGCCACATTCAGCGTTTACTTCACTGTCAAACTAGGGACTGTGTCCTCAAACCTCTGCTTTTACTTTCTCTGGTACATCTTGTGTTTCTGCTGTTATATAATTGGATTTATTGACCTGAATTAGCAGAGTTTAAAACATGAAGTTGTCTGTGATTGTAAAATTCTTCATAAAAGTTATGAAGTGTTATGAATTAGTTGGTAATAAAATGTGTTTGTACTGGGAAAACTTTAATTGAAAGTATTTCAAAACAATAAACTACCACCTCCTCCGTAGATAAGAGCATCCAGAGTGACAAGGTATCATCTGGAAGATGTATTAATAGTGGTAGTACATTATTCTATACTATAAAAGAAAACAAACATTTGGAGAAAATAAAAATACTAAACTGGAAACTTTGTTATTATTACTTACTAAATTAAATAGTAATATTTTCCCTCCATGCGCCTCCCATCTAGCAGGCAAGAAACACTGTCCCTTCCTAAGCCTGCCTTTCTCAGAACCGAGATACACACTCAATTAATAAGGAAAAAAAACACCTTTACACTTTGAATTTTGCAAGGTGGTCAGGGAAATGCTGCTCATTTTCGTATTCACAGGCGTTCCGCCTGCGCAGGCAGGTAGCCTGAAAAGAAACGCCTCGTCAGTTATTTGCATACAATCCCAACGCCACGTAGTCAAAACAGGCCTCTCACAGCCAAGTCTTTTGTGGAGCAGCACCTTTGTTTTCACCTGAAAAGGAGGACAGTGTTCGAGAGCTGGAAACAATTTGATATTCACATATTGCCTGAGAGCTCCACTTCCTGAAAAAGGATGTCCACTTTTCTGTGAGAACGAACATTCCGATTTATCCCAAAACCAATATAGAAGATTTTTTCAAACTGGATTTTTAAATACCAGAAGGGCCTTCAGGTCTCATCAGCTGCCTCCATTTATGTCCACTATTCCTCGTATGGAAAATATGGTATGCGACCTAATACAGCTCTGATTTTGAACGTTACCTCCAATCTCCAAAGTTTGCAGGTCAAAGACCATTTTGCAGGCACTCGACCTGTGCTGCTGTGGCAAGTTGAAATGATCTAAATGACAAAGGCAGAGAGCCAGGATGGTTTCCAGCTTACAGGGCTGCACAAGTGAAGAGTATACTTGGGAAAGCTTCCTCACCTCTAAGAGATAACCTGTAAGATACCTCCAGGATATTAAGATGAAAGCCATGTTACTGACAGGCTGGTTTACTGCAGTTCTCCCCGAATCTCACGGAGATTAACAGGTTGTCAAAAAGGTATCATGGAGTTGTTTTCTTTGATAAAGATTTTACAGTTCGGATCACTTTTAAGAAATATCAACGACAAAAGAAGTCAATTTTGTCCAATATCAATTCAGTCTCTGGCAGTCTCTTCAGTCTCTAAGCATCAAGGTAAGCTGCTTAGTTCATCTTTGCAAGGAGTCAAGCAAGTATTCTTTGATAACATACTAAGTTCTAAGCACAACAAAGAATCTGTAAGGATATGCGGCCCTGAAAGGTGAGCTGTTGTCACACACCAATAGAGAGTGCTAACATTTACGCCGAGTTCAGCTGAAAAAAAACAGTACTAGTTACAAATTATGCAAATTATTTACAGTTCCATGGAATAAAGAACACCTATGAAACCAGTATTTTTCATCACTTCTTCAATGTAAAGTCAGATGATTGACACAAAATACATTGTCTGAAAGGAGGAGAGTTCTCATAAATCATCTGTAACATTGGATCTATGCATGAACTGAGACACTTGTGCTACAGATGTATTTAAGAGCAAAATGTGATGTCTAAGTTTTCTTCTATCAAAAACAATATTTACAATGTGAACTTGAGTAAAAATAATTATGTACGCTCGGTAATTCTGTCCTTCCCAGTATTTGGACGGGGGTTTCACTTGCTTATTGGGTTGCATTCACTTTTTACGTCACAAACCCCCACAGTTCTTGGGACACTGGGAAGATAGAGCAGAGGAAGTGATCAGTCTACAGTCACGTTTTTTCTTCAGGATTTTTCCCAAAGCATCCCCCACCTCCACAGCACAAGAGACAGGACAGGCCTTCGGGGTGACCCAGTATGTTCTCATTTCAGAGCAGAGCATGAAATTTCCTCTAAGGAATGAGATGAAGCTTCAGTATTTTGTAAATAGGGAAGCACAGGCTGTCGCCCTTCATACAGACTCCTGAGATACAGGCTTGAAGTGCTGGCAGACTTCAAGAGAGAAAAAGGAAAAACCATTCAGCCTGAAGCTATGAGGGTGAATGTCAGCTCTGACAAATGCACAGGAGGATCATCTTCCTAAGATGAACTCTTTGAGCACACAGCTGTAGTGGATAAGGAGCCTTTACAAAAATAATCCCTGCACAATAAAAAATATTAGGAACAGAGGTGGGGCCACTTCTGTCAAAGGCACACGCTCTATTAGCCATTTTATTTTTAGTTCTTTACATGCAAACTATAATTAATAAGAAGCTACATTACTTTATTCAAGCCCCTTCAATTCAAAATATATGTTAGATCAAAAAAGAGCAGCCATATTCAGCAATAATTTATAGTAAGAGCTCTCCTGCTGCTAATCTGTACAGTATTAATTATCCAGAATAAAATTTGGCCCTAAATAGGTTTCTGTGGATAAGCGAGGACTGTAAGTGTACGGTCTACTGAAGCCAGGAGTCTTTGATTTTCTGAACTTTGATTGTTAGGTGTCATGCAAATGCCCCAGACCCTATTTCTGTCCTATGTGCCCACTTTTGAACAGCCCCTGCAGAGCCAAGTCACACCAGACCAAGCTTCCCCCTCACCAGTGCAACCACACAACTGGAAGATGAAAACAAGGGGGCTACAGAGCAGCCACATTATCCCAGCCCAGAGCTAGCCACATTCTGCCTCTCACCCCTCATCATCCCTTCATCCACCCAGCACCTCTCCCCCACTGCAAGGTGCCAGATCATTCCTTTCCCTTTCAGCTGTGTTCCTTTCTAGTAGTCCCTCTCAAACATCGTACACCAAACCCATGAAACTATTTCCCCATTCTTGGTGCCCTTCTGCTGGCCCTCCTCCAGTCTGGTGATGTCTACCTTACACTGCACAGCCCAAGCGGATGCAAGTTCTTATGCTGAGATGACTTTTTCATTTATTTTGATTTTTATTGCTTTGATATTATCTAAGTAATGTTGTTAAGCAGTATAAGATCCCTTAGCATCCACTAATTCTTAAACACATTCTAGGAAAACAAAATGAGCCTTTTTGGCATAGGGTTTTCTTGCTAAATGCAGTTTCAAGTATGAAACAGCACCTATTCAACAGCTTTCAGCTTATATGAAATGAGGAGCTGATTAAAAGCAGTTTCATGGCTCTGAAAGCAGGGAACACCAAAAGGTGTTTGTTCTGCCCCATGTTATGTAAAGAGCAACAAGAAACGGGCAGACCTTTCAGCCTAGGACCTGGGACCCGAAAAATCAGTAACAGGTTCCCAGAAAACAGAAAAAACAGAAGTACGACATTAAGAGTATCACTGTCTTGGATTTTGTGTTGGGTTTGGGGAGGGTTTGTTTGGGGTTTTGGCTGCTGCTGTTACACAGGCAGCAGATGCTCAAGAGGAGCAAAGAGCTTTCAGAGGGAATTGGAGTGTTTTATAACACTGATGATGATTTACAAAACAGCTAATCATAAAATACACGTTTTGCTTTCATCTCTTCCTGACCAGGTGTCTGTGCTAAACTATACCCTCTGCTAATTACAAATCAGCTTCACGCATTGAAAATCTTCCCCTGGAAACTACCTGCTTCTTGCACAGATCTACACGCTTATGGAAAGTGTATTAACATCTTGCAAGGAAAGTACGTCTGGGAAAAGCTGTCTCCAAAAGCACAATTACATTTATGAAAATGCTTCAATTCTCTGTAGCTGACCAGCCCCCCAAGGCCAGAAAGCTGCACTTTCAAACATGATTTATGAGAAATCTCACATACAACACAACGTAGCACGGCTGTTTATCGGTCAACAGGAAAGTATGCTTGTAAACGCAGCATCTTAGTATTTACTACTGAGAGCTTTATGCTGAAACCCTGCAATACAGCCCGTCACTTAAACTGATCCACCAGGCAGCGGGAAGGAGCTTTCTGAAGCAAGAGATTCTTCAACCTTTTGTAAGAAATGAGCATTTCACTCAATTACTTTTGCCATATTTTCTTAACCAGCTGGAGAATTACTATTTCCTTTTGTCTTTTTCTAATATACCCTTTATCTTATGACTTCTGAGACATTAAAACTATGTACAAAGCAAAAGATCTATAACTACATCCTCTACATGTCATTATTTTTCTTTTCATGTTAAAGAATCATTGTTTTCACAATTACCATACTGGAACAATCACAGATACATCTGAAATAGCCTTTTCAGGACGAGTACAGAAAGCTCTGCGCTCCATAAAATTAAACATTCACCTTGACCTGTTCAGACTGAACAGAAATCTGCACTTCTTAAATATTTTTAAGCATTTTATTTTCGGAGTTTCACTATTGGAAGTAGGAAAGAACCTTAAATCCCCGGTTACCCAGGGCTGCGGCACTCTGCCAGCCAGGGAGGAAACCCATTAGGTTTCCAGAAGGTTCTGGGTTGGCATCTCCCATTAAAAAGCATTGTAGTACAAAAATTCTACGGAATTCTACTGACTCTAATGTGCTCTAATTTCAACTTCTGTAACTTCAACTTCTAACAAGTGAATGTCAGTACTTTTTGGAGGGAGATTGTGGGTGTCTTTGGATTTGTTTTTTGGTTGGTGGTTTGTGTGGTTTTTCTGTCTTGGCGGGGGGGGGGGGGGGGG
>NW_010394767.1:17669-20504 GCF_000710305.1 Buceros rhinoceros silvestris
GGTGGGGGGGGGTAGTCTGTCTATTAAAGACCTGGTTGCTATCATAAGACTCTCCATCTCTCCCCTACATTGGCAGTTATATAATCGATCCAGCCTTCCATGGAATGAAATGCCTGACTGAGGCATTTTACTGAGACTGAGGCAATGATAATCTCAGTACGGAGGACTTTTCCTACACCTTCCTCCGAACTGAAAGGACTTTAAGATCCATATATTCTGCTCTACAGGAGAATGTTTTTATTTGGTAGCTCAGCTAAGCTAATTCTTTTCTTCAGTGATTTGGAACATACCATTGTTCCTCTTCCGTGCTTCACCTCCATTTTCTTTTTTTAAATGAATTTAAGGGAAATGACAAGACACAGTGGTTCAATACCTACATCTGAAATATCCTATATCCTAGCGAATACAGCTCCCAGCTAACTACATGCCATGAGGTGCTGCACACACAGACCTCCCACTCAAGCTCCCTGTAACATCCCTATGCTGAGCCTTCACCACCTCGGCAGCAGGCAATTGCCTTACAGGATCTAGCCACCAGCTCAAAAGCAGAAAGGCGCAGACTCACATCAGAAATTTATGTCAAGCCTTCATGAAGCTCATACTTCCAGAAAGTCTTCTGTAACGAAGTGAAATG
Organism: Buceros rhinoceros silvestris; assembly: GCF_000710305.1. Lineage (NCBI taxonomy): Eukaryota > Metazoa > Chordata > Aves > Bucerotiformes > Bucerotidae > Buceros > Buceros rhinoceros. The sequence goes on from NW_010394767.1 coordinate 18,304, forward strand.
GCAGTTCAGACCATACACCCTGCAAGTGCAGCTATCCTTACACCGGTAACTGAGCCAGCCATCAACCCTCAGGAAAATAATCCTGATGGATTTTTCTTCCTTCAGTTACTATGTGCAGCAGTATCAAAAAAAAAAAAAAAAAAAAAAAAAAAAAAAAAAAAAGGCTGGATTAGTGACTTGAATGACATTTCTCTTCTGAAACGTCTCAAAAGAAAGACTGTTCATGCAAGAACACATTGGTTCACCAGAGGTGCTGAAACAGGAGCACTTCAAAACACAATTCACACACACAAAAATGATCCCACTGGTTCTTCCAAGCTCTGACCATTTCCAGTGTTCAATTCCATAATTCCCCAGCTGCCATCCAGCATTGCTACTCCAATCAGCAGAAGAGAACAGGAATGTAGATAAGGAAAAACACATATTACTGTCTCATTGAGTCATATCAAGATTAATTCCAGCATTTTTCCTTCCTTCCCCTCCAAAAAGAAACAATTTGTGACAAAATGCACTTCCTGGAACAACCCATTTTCACTTCACTTCACTGAGCCACTGTAGCCAGCTGAGCGCACTCCATCAGGTGTGGATGCTGCGGGCCACATCCAAAGCAGGCTTAAGCTAATGTAAAATAAATCAATTTATTATACATTAAATTAGCAACTGAAAGTACACGGACTTCAAAGCAAGAGTAATTGGAAGTTGTTTTCTATTGGGCTGCAATTTTCATCCTGATGCATCTTCAAAATTAAAAAACCTCTGTTTACAGAGCAGTTGCTGGCTAAACCAGACTACTGGTAAGGAACTGTTTACCTTCTCTAAATATCAACAACCATTATTGTCAGAAGTCTTAATATTTTGGAGGGGTTTATTAGCATTTTTTTCTGTAAAGCAATTGAGTCAAAGCCTGATTATGAAGAAAGCTTAATGTGCAAAGAGCAATACATATTTCATGGAAGCTGATAAAGTGTTTCTAATTGCAGAAATTATCTCAAAAAATGCTGCAAACTTCTTTTTGGATGGAGGAGCAGACTCTTCTGTATGGTAAAGATCCACGCCTATTGAACTAATTGGCTGGTGATGCATGAAATTAGACTTCACCTGTCACAGTGACCTTGTAAAGGTCTTTGTGCAACCTACTATTTAACATCCATTCCAGGCTAATTCATCGGGGAGGTCACAGAACTAGACACAGAGCTAAAAAGCACTTAATGAAGGAACACACACATCTTACTTTGTTTTTCAGACTGGATCATCTTTTGCTGGTAGACATAGGAAGCATGTAAGCAGCCTTTGGGCACATCATCTTTACTCTCACAGCACGTCTTCTCCCTTTTCCATGGGTCTGCGTAATCTGACACAAACTCTGTACCATTATTTCTGTCTACTTTAAGTGTCTATGTGTCTCCTCTAACTGTAGAGGACACTTAAATTCCAGGGGACAATCCAGCATAGAAAGAATTTATATAATCTCTACTTGTCCTTAGCAGGAAATCAAGACCTCTGCAAAAGCAAACAGAGCAATTTTAGATCCTCCATTTTCTTCCTAACGCATCTTATTGAGTTAAATAAATAGTAAATTGATTTGTAAACTAATTGGAGGATAGGAGAAGACAAGAAAAGATCTGACAAAGCTCCTCTTTTCTTTTTAAACCAGGCAGTTCCTGTTTCTCTGCAGTGTATCCTCACTCTTACCATGTGTGCTGCAGACTGCTTGACTAAGAAGATGGTCTTCAGCATCCGCGACTGAACTCACAGGCTAATCACTAAACCATCTTCACTTCATTCTTGGTCTGCTCCTGAATTTAAGCTGAAGCTTTCTCATCACACAGGATACCTGAACAACAGGCAACTACCTACATTCCTACCCATAAGACCCAGAGATCTACATTAAATATCCACACGTGTAAAATACCATCCTGTCCTTAAATTACAGTTGCGTATAAAGTGAATTATTTTCTAGGAGACCTGTGTGATACCACAGTGAAAGCACTGACATCACAAGTGAACCAGAACACATCTTCGGACAAGGAGGTAAATTAACTCAGCTTTTTGCATTATTCTAGTTACGCCTGGGGACTAACAGGATCAGAAAGTCAAGCCTGAAGCCACTCTCCTACTCTCAGCTAGTCTGTCAGACAGCTCTTTCTTCCTCCAAAGATAACGGCTCCGGGGGGAGATGGGCCGGAGGCTGGTGGTCCACC
>NW_010394767.1:20595-31490 GCF_000710305.1 Buceros rhinoceros silvestris
TGGGGAGGAAGATGGGCTGCAGGCTGATGTCCCAGCCATGCCAGAGGGTCTGTCCTGATGAAAGCTTTCAGCAAACCGTGCAGATAGCCATTAACAGTCCAGTCAGAACGGACTGCCGCGACTGACTTCCACAGCTGAACTTCTAGAGTTTGAGAGGAAACTGGAGAAAACTGATTGAGATTTTGAGGTGGCTGGATTTCAGTTCAGCACGGACAGAATTTTGGACAGAAACAGCAGAAGTTTTATTTTGTGATGAAAGATTTGAAAATATTGATAAATATTTTCATCAACAGATCTCACTGCTTTCAGCTAGCTCCAGATGTGCTAAAACACTCTGACCACCAAAAAGCTGCCTTCAGCAAAAATCAGTTAAAATATGAAAAATATTTATATGAACTTTGGTAATCCTTAAAAAACAAAATGGGCATGTCAAAAATTTCATGTCAAGAAAAGTTAAATGCCTTTGATTCAAGGTTAATGCTGTACAATGAGTGAATGATGAGAAAAACTAATGAACTTTCAGAACACTGTAGCATAACAGAATCCTTAGCTCCTACAAATTCTCATTTTTGACTCTTGCAGCAATATCCGTTAAGTCCAGGCCCAGAAAGGTGCACAGAAAGCCGAGTCTCCTTATACAGAGCAGCTAGAAATGAGAATTTCCTAAACTCACTGTATTTATTTACCCACAGGGGCTACTAGAAAAATCAAGCCAGTTGACTGTTTGTAGTGTCCCAGCATCCTCCCTTCGCTCTCAGGCAGACTAACACCAAGGCTGGCAGAACAGAAGGGAGATAAAATCAAGACCAAATTATCATAGAAGATTTCATTTATCTTCAAATACTAATCAGATTGTAGATGGGGAAAATAAGGATGCTACATCATCTCCCTCATAAGACTCATTCCTGTGTAATTTATTCTCCAAGGAAAAAAAAACTACAATAAAATGAATAAGGTTTCAGGGGAAAAAAAAAAAAAAGTAGTAAAATCTGCCATGCCAAGCTCCCTGACAAAGAATAATTCATTATGTTTCAGTAAATTATGGCCTTGAGACCACTACAGGAGTCATTAAATTACTAAGCTATATTTATTCTATCCATTTATGGAACAGTGGAAATGTGGAAGACGAAAAGGCTCTCTGTTCAAGCTTTTTCTACATTATTAACAAATAAATGTTGGGTTTGCATTTGAAATTTGATAAAGATTACCAATGCAATTTTACAAGTTTCTAGTGACATGGTTAAAGAAAACTGTTTAACAGCGAGCTAAGCTCACATTTGGCTTGCAAAGCCTTTAGTTTGAATGAGCCAGTGCATTAATTCCACTGCAAACATCCTAAGCCCACAAAGGCTTATCCTATTGTTCCTGAATTATCCACAAGCTTTGAACTAGCACACCAGAGATATCCCAGAGGGTCACAGATCATTGGCAGTCCTGCACTGGTCTCAAGGATGTTAATCAATAAGAGACATAAATGGAAGGTCTCAATAATTGGAAATTTCAAACGCATGCTGCAATCTCTCCATCACACAACTGGTGTGGAAGCATGTAAAAATCTCAGAGTCAGAAGGGAGTTTAGAACACTGCTCTAGCTTCTGCTTTCAAAGAGTTTTCCCATTCAGAAACATCTTCCTTCATCACTGGTAACTGGCAATTCCAGCCATAATTTTCTAAATAAAATTACTTACGTTTATGAAAATTCAAAGATTTAATTTTTCTAATTTATATTGGAATACTTCTGAGAATTTCTAGGATCGAAAATAGAAATAGCAAATGTGCTTTAAGGAATTTTTTCTTCCCCCAGAACTGGAAGATTTCAAAGTAAAATCAAACCCATACAAATAAGATTACATATTTCATACAAGGTTTAGAGTCCATCGTGGTCTTACCAAAAAATAAGAGTTCTAAGAGAAGTAATACATTTCCTTGTCTCTGCTCTCCTAGCATTAGAAGTTTATCAAAGTCTTGAGCTCAAATACACTGTTAGTGTCAAAGGAAGCATGGAAGCTGAATCCCCCATGATCATTTGCCACTAACAAATCAACAAGAACACTAACTCCACAGTGGAAAAACAAGCCGCTGATGAGGCCCTGCCTAAGTTTCCACAATACTGCAATGAGGCACCATTCAATCTGGTGACATCTCTACACTGCTCCTACATCAGGAAGAAAAAAAGCAAAGGGTTTGACCGTTCCTTTTCTGGAATATCTCAATAGTGCCACTTTTGAAACGCTGCCATTTGGCACGTTTTTGATGTTGTTAAAGTCTCAGTCCTTCCTCGAGAAGATCAGTCTACTTTAAGTCACCTGCTTGAACACAGATCTTCCTTTGAGGTAGGGATTAATTGCCAATGAAAAGACCACACCAAGACAGCTCATTTCACACTGAAGTATCTTGACAAGAGAAAGAAAACATTTCCCACAGAGTGCTAAGCAGAGGTTGGATCAGCCACAAGATAACGAGACTCTAGTGCAGGTTTTACACTCTGTCACGCTGATAAATCAATATTTTATTCTGCCCAGGGGGTGCCAGAGTGCTAAAACCCATACAAAATACTTCTATCCTAAAAAGCTTCCTGCCCAAGATGATGCTCTCTTCCAACTGGAAATTCACGCTGACAGGAGAAGGAACACGGTGACACCTCTCTGCTGGGGCTCTGTGGGTAATTCGGTGCCTGGAGGGCAGCCACGGGTGGAAAAATGCTTTGCAACCCACCCTGGGAGGGACAGGTTCTGGAGCAGGAAAAGGATGAAAAACTGTCTGAAGAGACTGAAAACTGTCTGAAAGCTCTTCCCTGGCTCCCACCGCAAAAGGCCATAAAGCTCTGACCTGTACTTCAGAACAATGCTCTTACGGAAGAATGAAAGAAAGGGCATCTACCCCTACATACAAACAAGAGCACAGCACTGAAACGCTACGCACAACAGAAGAGCAACTTAAAGCCCGTTCTAAACAAAGCTTTCTACAGGAGTCAGTGTGCAAACCATGCTCCAAGCTACAAAGGCCATGTCCTAACTTCACATCCACCACAAATTTGGGACTTTCTTTTATCATTCATACTGAAACAGGAATTCTTCCCACAATGTCATCTGTAATATAACAACATAATGCGAGAAAGCATTAGTCTACATTGCAGTAAATATATATTTTTTATAAAGTACATGAGATTACAGCAGCTTAGTATTATTTGCAGGAAAAGCATAGCTTGAAGTTCGAAACACCAACCTCAAACAAAAAGTGCGAGTACAGTTTGCATTGGTAGTAAGCACTAATAAAAAAAACTACCTTCTCCAACCATCCTTAACTAACGATGACCCTAACAGCTCAAGCATTCATAAGCATCTAATTAATGGATTTTCCTTTGTAACAAATGGAAAAGTTTTATAATACCACAGGAAAACATTGGGCTTTCAGTTGGAAAGGTAAGTACAGCTTTCATAGGAAGGTAAACTTGAAGAAAGATGTGTACAGGTGAGATAGAGAAAACAAAATATGTCAAAAATTTAGTAGTTATTGAAAACAACACTACGTGCCTTCATTCACATCATTTGTGTACCTCAAACTGCCCAAGAGGACATCCTTTCTCAAATCACTGACATGCTCTATCCCCTTCTAGCAACAGACTCCAATGGAAAAGCAGCCCCGAAACAGACGAGCACTTTCAATATCCCCAGAAAGAGGAAAAACAATTCATCTTCTGGAAAGTTCATAAATATTATGCTCAGTTGCACTTTTTATGGAACAAGCCCCTCTGGAAACAGCATTTCTAGGAACTGAGGTTATACCTAAAAAGAACAGCTTAAAACACAAACCTTGGAACTCTGCATTTCTTACTGGCTAACCATCCTAAAATATGAATCAGCCAATAACACCAGCTAAGTCAGAGTCTTGCAACAGAAAGGAAAAAAGAAGTGGGAACAGGGTCCAAAATGTCCAAGGAAATACCACATTTTTAACACGACTGTGATGCACTTCAAATACTTACAGATAGAGGGTAAAAAATTAATAGCCCAGTTGTGATTAATTGTCTTTGAAACTACAAACATGTTCTATACATTTCCTAACAAACCTTATATTTAGCTGCTGGTGTCATTTTGCAGCTTCTCTCTCTGGTAGTTTTTAATGCCAGGCTATTTAACTGTGGCAGCTGGCGAGAAATCAGCTTTGCCTTTTCTCATTAAAAGTAATGCTGTGTTAGTAGCCAAACACTTGAAAACGTGAAATGTTAAAATTTAATTATGGGGAAAAAACTTGTTCCAGCTTTAACAAAAAAGTCAAAACTTGAACTCTGTCATAAACAGTAGTTTGTTACTGTTTAAAAGGAAAAAGTTGTGGATGCTATATATTGGGAGTTTAATAACTTGGCAAAGAGTTGAGGGCAGAAGGTCAAAAAGAACAGAGAAACAATTACACAGTCACCATTTGCAGGACAGCTTTAAGTTACGAAAAAACTGGATGCATCCTCTCTCAAAATACTTTCTTGTGCCCACTGCCTTTTTTCCATTAGCCTCTTACAGTAGAACTTTATATTTATTGTTCATATTTTGGTTTTGTTTTCAAGATACAGATATGTAGCTAAAAATACAGTTACATACAGATATGTATCTTCGAGCCATTTCCATCTGGGGTTTCACAGTGATATGCTATAAAAGCATGTAGTATACACACACACACAGCACAACTCTATTTATGGCAGTGACTGAAAGGACCGGCTTCTTGCTAGACTTCACAGGACCAGGGCTTTTTGCTTAGGTGTATGGCAGAAGAACAAGAGCCAACCCTTAAGAGACAGCAGAGGCTCCAATCAGCTATGTTTTGTGCTGTGAGGATACTCAAGTCTTGGAACAGGGGCCCAGAAAGGCTGCGAGTCTCCTTCCTTGGACATTTTCAAGACCCAACTGGACAAAGCCCTGAACAACCCACTTTGAATCCAGTGCTGAATCTGCTTTGAGCAGGAGGATGGAGCAGAGATTCCTGGTCCTTTCCAATCAGAATGATCCCATGGTCACAATTCAAGAAGCAACCCTGAATTTGGGAGCGATGCTGAAGAGTCAAGTTGGAGTTCTTGGGAAAGATCCAACCTTCCTGAGGTCACCGCAATGCTCAGGAAATGTCTGAGGTCCATCATCCAAGGGGACGGTTCAACCTGCTCTTATTGGTGACCCTTACCCTCCCTCAGGGATGTGGAGCCACACTTTCCCATTCAGCCCTGATATGGGTATTTCCAGGTCCAAGAATGCAATGAATTCTCCATCCCAATGACGCCATTTCTAGTTTTAATTGATATAAATTTCTTTTACCATTTTCAATTTGTTCCAGTAACACATTCACTTCCTTTTATGGTCTTAAAATTAACATTCTAAGGAGCCAATCAAGCTAGACCAACAAACTTCATTATTTTGCTTTAAATTTGATGTGAAATATTTTGATCTCCTAGAAACATTCTAGGATTGTTTAGTTTTATATAAAGTAACCTTTTTTTCCTGAACACAGCAAGAAATTAATTTGCTTTTAAAAATAGATATTTTTATGTATCAAAGAACACATTTTAAAAGAATATATTTTTTTAATTCTTAAAAGAGTAATTTGAAATGACATTAATTTGCCCTTATCTGTTCTTCCACACTCAGGACACAGGCTGAATAGCTAAATAAGGAGGAGGGGGGAGTGAAAGAGTTAGAAATAAGGACACACTAATAACATACCATGTGGAAATATCATGACAAATTTGTGACAAAAACTTTGTGATTTAATATTGGGTCCTTTTAAAGAAAAGGCTACGCAATCTTCATTACAATCAACACCACAGCTACAGCGCCTGGGCTGTCGATAGCCCAGACCGTTATCACAGGCACTGCTGCATGGTATTACCTAAAATGCGGCAGCTCAAAGCCACTAGTGCATTCTCTTTGTCCATCTCTAGCAACCGCTGGCAATCAGGAACGGTGCTGCTCAATAGTGGAAGTTACTTAATAAATTAAATAATCTCTCTGCCCACATCAATAGACCGTAATACAGATATCCAGGGTAACGTGAGCATAAAAAAGGGGGATCACCCGGGCTGCAAGTCTCAAACACAATCTAGTCACTTAAATGGGAGCAAATAAAGGTAATCCAGACATCAACTCTCTATTCAATCAAAATTCTAACAAGTGAAACAAGCATCTTGAACACACCACAGGAGGACGGTAAGGAAGAAACCCAAAGTGAAACTGATACTCTCATAAAACACCACACCTCTTAGCCAACACCTCCCTCTATATTTTCAAGAATCTTTGATAAAACACTATCAAGGAAGAAGCAGCATTTGCGTTCTGCTATTAATTTTGGAAAATAAACTGTCTTCTGGGAAGTTTTAAAGTCTGATCAAAAAACCCTCTGAACCATCTTAGATTCTGAGTAGATGGAGGGGTGAGCTCAAACTAGGATCAAGATTAGAAAAACCAATCTTCAAGAAAAATGTCCTTGGAGACAAACTAGAGTTTGTACAGGTATAAAAAAACCCACCCCAAATCTTCAAATATTTGCTCTGTAAAAAACTTGTAAGTGTGCCAGTAGCTCACTGTCTATCTATTAGGAGAAGATATCCAATCAAATGGATAGTCACTAAATCTTTCACTCTTAACGAAAAACATTGCTTTTGGGGGACACGGTTTTATGACTACACTACTTCTTCAGAAACAAAACTCACTCTTACTTGAACAAAGCTATTTTATTTGTGCCTGGTTTTCTTCAGGAACAGGAATAACAGCCTGTGAACAGGTTACTAAAACACACCCATCAGTAAGAACACCGTGGTGCAGTACGTGCTAATTAGACATTCTGGAGTCATGCAACATTCCTCCTCTGCCAAACACAAATGAAATCACCCTGCATTAACTGCCGTTGCCACTCACACCAACTATGCAAATGGTTAAGTTTCATGCAGCCAAAACTGAACTTTTAAAGGACCAAATGATAATTATGAGTTACTTCAGCCTCCTGCATTCAATACTGAGCAAGCAACCATCAAGGGAAAGCAGGATACAGTTCATTAGACATTAATTCCGCTGACAGAATCAATAGACAATATTTACTAGTCAGCAGTGTATTTAGGACCAAAATCAAAATTATTGACACGGCAATTCAAACAACTTCACCCCTCCCAAGTATTACTGGAACTTGCTCTCCTTTTGCATTAATTTCGATAACGGGAGATTTGGGAGTTCTCAGATCCAGATGGCTTATTTACGTCTTCCATTTTAGGCACCTGAACTTGCTGCGACACAAGCTTTGAGAGATTTATACATGTATTTCCCAGTTCACCGAACACACTCAGAGTTACAAGCAGAAGATTTTCCAGCAAGTGTTTACAGGAACAAGCTTCACACACATATCCTCATACTGATTTTGAAATCTAAAGTCACGCATGTACAAGGCTCAGTACAATAAGCTCATGTGATGGCAAGATCTTCATTATACAAACTCAGCTTACTACGTCTAGTTGAAAGATTGTACTCTGTAAAAGGTACCACCAAAAGCAACACAAGGAAGAGAGGCACCCAAGTTTGTAAGAAAAATCTATGACAGCGAAATTCCTCTGCCCCCAGGAGAGTCATATCCTTGCTGTCACCCTACCTTTCCTTACATAATTCAAAGCACCAGTTTGGGGCTGGGGCACGCTCCACTCCTCCAGATGAGATCCCGTATTTCTGCACTCCAGATCGTACACTGAGGCGCATAGGCTTATGGAAAAAAAATAAAATGGGATCATAGCTGTTCTGCCAGTGAGGACGTATGGAGACCCTGCAGCCTGGACTGTAATTTGAATTAGCCAATAATCAGATAAATCCAGGAAGAACCATCGCTATTTACAAAAGGTGATTCAAAGTGACACAAGCAGAAGCCTGAAGTGCTGAGCACTGTCACAAGCTCAGTCTCGTCAGTCTTCACAGTTCTCTAAAGATGGTTTCAACACTCAGCAAGCCCAGAAAACAAGCCGATGGTTTCAGGAGGACATGATTTTGTGCCGGAGGAAGTAACAGAACCTCAATTTCCAACCCCGAGCTCTAACCACGAGGAACCAGTCAGTCCTCAGTACACACTACCGCAGTTGCTGCTACTGCTGGTATGATTTGCAAGCATTTTCTTATTGTTAAATTAACACTATTGGCATCATGCCAAATGAGCACACACATGGTGCTGTAGAGTCTCCAACAGCTTTGAACAGTCTGCACAATTATGAGATGAGATGATTATGTTTTCCTGTAATTGCTCTTTCTAGCAAATGCTTCAGCAAACTGCAGTGGTGCCATTACAATATGCTGATGATCAAGTCTCTCACACCAGCCTGACATTTTAGGAAGTTTCACCCATTTTTATTTATCCTGCAAGGAAAAATAGGAACGATTATTCCTCCTCCTTTCATCACTTCAATATCAAATCAACTTTTTACCCCAGAAAGAATACTGGTGAGACTTAAAAAAAAGTCACATCTGTACATCTTGCTGTTCTGTTTTCCCACTCTTCAACTTTGTGAGTCCTGATTGAAGCAATTTATGGGAGTTCCCAAGAGTTCTCTTCTTTCAAGACAACCAAATGAGCTCAGTAGATAAAATTTTTATACTCGTTTCCACTAAGCAGTGTTACAAATTTGATCTTGCCAGTTTTTAATTTAAATGGCAAGATGCTACTAATTCAACATTGTATATCCAAGCCAGTTTTGCAAATAAGAGTTGCAGCTAGTAGTACTTTTTATTCTTGGGAACGCAGAGTCTTAGGATGACTGCAGTCATCCAGAACACTTCAAGGCCACCTGGTGCAACCCCCTCTTCAAATTAGGGCCAAATCTGAAGTTAAATCCACTTGTGGAAGACCTTACACACCCAAGTTTTTAACATCTCAACAGACGGCGATTCCACAGCCTCTCTTCTACCCTCTCCATCTCTCTTGCAGACTGTAAGTACATCCCTTTGGCTTTCCTTTCCGAATTTATATTTGCTCTAGCTAGACACAACAAATACATTTTTATACAAATACGCATTTCTTCTTTCTCTTCCCAAAGGTTTTCTAAGCAGCCTCCTTTCCACCCCATCCACATTCCATAGCCCATTCTTTTATTAGATCTGTGAGGAAATCTGGTTCGTACTCTCTGCTCCACTACAAACATCTTACATTCCTGAAGATACGATATAGCAGATATATCCATTACCTAAGTAACCACCTTACTCTGCCACGTCCCCTAACACCATCTTACACAAGGGTCTTTAGTTTTTGCTATGTACTGCCTCTTCTTGCCACCATATGATGTCACCAACTGAGTCAAGCGGATGAGTTCAGTTTATGCGGCCCCACATTTTGAAATTACAACTGAACTGATTCTGAGGTGAAGGCCTAGATAATTGGATTAGGTTTGGTTGGACTAAGGAAGGTTGGAACCAGTTTCTAATTTTACTTTATGTCTATCAGTTTGACAACAAATACTAAAATTTTATGCCAATCCAAATGCACATTTTTATAAACAGATGGCAAAACAACCAGAATCCTCAATATTTTTAATTCTGAGCTGAACATTGCCCCTTTTTACTTTTCAAATTAATTTAGATCAGCTTATACAAAACTCACAATATATATGCACCAGTTTACCATATGGATTGATCACAGGTGGAGCTTTATGTTCAACCATAAACACTCAAAAGTTTCTTTTTAACCCCTCCTCCATGCATAAAATTCCAGTATCAGCACCACAACTCCACTGCAACGAAACATTTAGTAATTATACGCAAAGTCAGGAGCCTCATTCATTACACCTATTTTTGCAATAAACACAAACAAATTTTATGAGTGTTTCTCAGTAAAACAGCAACACCAAACAGCACCTAAAATTAATTTATAAAAATCATCATTTCATTCAAGTGCATAAAACAGAATTACTACAACTCTTCACATGCAGAATTTTTAAAAAGACAATAGTCCATTTCCTTCTACTTTGCCACCACCAGAACCAGGATGGATGTTTTCAAACAATGCTAATCGACTCTTGCATTAGAAAGTTATTTTCTTTTTCCTTTAAGAGTTATTTTTAAAAGTCTCATACAGAAAAAAAAGCCTTTAAAAATACTTAAATCCTCCTTCAACTGAATATTAGGTGTAGGCTGGTATGATAAATCACTAAAATCTATCTCAGCTGAAGCAACTTCTAGTTTCAGAAAACCTTGAAACATAAGTGAATCACCTTCATTACGCAGTTGTACCAGGATTTTATGCATTTGGAGCTCAGTTATTGCAAAGAACGAGGTTCTTCAAAGTCAGTCTTCCATAAGTCATCATTTCTATACATTATATACTCCCTCATGTCAGGAACAACCATCCATGACATATTTGTCTGAATTATTTGGAGCGATTATGAGAAGAATTTCTGTTACACCTGCTTAGCAATACTTTTCCAGGCCATATGCACTCAAAACAGCCTCTTCTGTGCCAAGACAAGTACAGCATAATGATTCAGTAGAAATGTGAACCAAATTCTACTTGAAATTTGTTATGTAAGTGTCCTCACACCACCAGGATTTCTTTAGGTTTGAATATATTAATTCATGTAAGTTTTGTAGCTGGGGCAACAGTGGCCAGGAGTCCCTTTTGACCCAAGTTGTTTGAAACTTTAAAAATATTTGAGAGACATTTAAGAAAATTAATAGCAATGTTTTCTTTCATGTAATTTCATGCAAAAAATACACACAATTCCTGTTCATATGCCCACAAGAAACAAAGGCAAGTCTCACCCTTCATGACTCCCAAATCCCAAAGACTATGGCTGCTAAGAACCCATCAAGCACCGCATTTCCTGCAAACATTTCCTTTCGGAAGCATATGAAGATGCGGGGGGGGGGGGGGGGAAAAAAAAAAAAAACCCCAAA
>NW_010394767.1:31537-57021 GCF_000710305.1 Buceros rhinoceros silvestris
GGGGGGGGGGGGGAAAAAAACAAAAAAACCCCACAAAAACAACCTTCCAATAAAAGTCTTTATGGAACTGTTGGTTATTGGGGTTTCTTATACCAGCATTCCTCCGACTGTTGAAAACCAACAAAATGAAAAATAACACAATGCTTCACGTACAAGGGTGATGTCTATAATGCAGATAATTTTCCCTTTTGTTTGAACGGGTGCTGAAATCCCTCAGTACTGGAAACAGGCAGCTACCATCTGCAGCACTCTTTTCAACTTCCAATGAGTACCAGCTATTTGAATTTTTAGGATTATTCAGTGGGGTGGGGTGGGGGTTTCCATCATTGCAGCAGTGTTGCTTTCTTGGTAAAAGCCAAGATTCAAAATAACAAGTCAACTCTGCTCCCCCTGGTAAGAACTGTTGGATTAAAATTTACAGCGTCAGTTTATTTACCTCTAACCTTTCATTTGAAAAGGAAAACTAGAGAACACCAATTACTACTTATTAAAATTCATTTTGGCGATGAAATAAATGCAGTTTACTTGTCCTTGCAAACTGCAAGGCATCTAATCAAGGGCTTTTCACAGTCAGGTTCATAAATATACACAGAAAAGGTGGTAATATTTGCGGTCTTATTTTTGTAACTTTTTTAATCTTCGTAACTGCTGAGTACAAGCCAGATGTGCAAGACCACCCATATGTCACACCGACCTGACCAGCCTGCTTATAAAATTCAAACTGTCTAATTTAGCTCTATTTTGCACGTCTGTGCCTTGCCCAAGACACACATATCCATGTAGTATGACCCGTGTTGCTACTAAAACAACCTCTTCACATCAGTATTACACTCTCCAGAGGTTTAGATGAAGCTGGACCGATTTACAGACCCCCTCCCACACACAGCCTGCAACTGGCGGCTTAGAAAAGCAAGAGTTTCTCAAGATGAGCAGTTTCTGGGTGGTTGCCTGTTAAAGCACCATGACACCGTTACCAGAGCAGTGACAAAAGGCATAAAAGGAAAGGCAGGAGTTTCCAGTCTTTCAGGGCAATTTTCAACACTGTTACAGTCTCACTTTCTAGAAAGATTAAAAAAAAAAAAAAAGAGAGAAAAGGGACTTAAAGTCTCAGAAGAAGACAGCCTGTTCTTCTGCAACCCTGCACTTTCTTCTTAAAGACAGGGGCAGGGAGAAAGATTTTCTCCCCAACACCCCACAAGTACATCATCTGTATCACATATTGTTTCTTTCCCCTCTGCCACGGTACAAGTGAAGCCCTTCCTCCCAGCAGTCTTAGGAGCAAACGAAAAATGGAAATTAATAGCTACATGGAAGTAGCTACCTCCCTCCTCCCCTCCAGCGAACAAATCAGTAATTCACTCCTAACACAGATGCTGTTCTCATTCCCCGTAAATCCAAGAGCCAAAACAACTCTTCAAAGCAAAGAGCCAAACTGCTTTTAAGTTGACAACACCAGAAGTAATTTTCAGCTTTATATTTTCTTTACACAATGTCATACCTTTATATTACAGTAACTTCTATAAATATGTGGTAGATTATACTATTAGAGGGTGACCTTTCCCACCACCCATCTTTTGCATTAACTTTCCTACTGTAACAAAACTTCTAATTTGAAATTGTAACAGTAAATTTGCATTTATAGTTGAAAAGCTCCTCTTCATCTTGATGTAGAGCTTTTCTCACGTAGAATATTCTATGAATACGCATTATTTAAAGGATTATTATTGCACATTTCAAAAGATAGAGCACAAATAACAGTAACTACTGATCTTTGTTTTTAAATGATTTAGCACATTCGTAGGCACGGAACTTAATCTCAAAACAAGCAGAGGTATAATCCCCAGGGGAAAAAAACATCATTACCAATTATAGAAAGAACTAAAGACAAAACCCATACATACTAAGCATGTAACTCGGAATCTGCCAAGTACTTCAAGCACTTTTTTTACCACAGGGCTTTCATAGTACACGTTAATAATTCTCCACTTTAAAGAAATAATGAAATATTTGGTTTAGGAAGTGCAGAGCAGTAAAGTTAAATTCAAATTCACTGATTTTGCCTTCTCAGCAGGTTTTCAGTACCTAATGCACTCACCTTTCTTTTTGTCTCCCGAGTACAATAGAATGTGAATTACAAAACGGAACCCTCAAAAGCATACGTGAATTCCTATGGCACCACTGACAGACAGGAACCCAACCAGAGAGGAGAAAAGGGCTTCAAGCAAGAGCTCTCCTCCACTGGGGAGATCCCACTGAGCCCCACCTGAGCTCTCCTGCAGCTGTGCCTCACCACATACCTTGTTGATCCAGAACCCAGTGCACAGATTCCGTTTGGACTTGCCCAGTCACTACAGACTCATTTTGCCATCGGGACCCAGGCTGAACCTGGCCTGCCCTGCTCACCTCACTCAGGTGCTGTGTGCCTGCCCCCTCAGTGAGGCCACTGCCTCCACCAGCTTGGTACTGTACTTGGCTCCCAGTTCCCTTGCCCATGGAGAGCTGCTTGCCTTCACTGCTGCCAGAGAGAGAAGACCTTGCAAGCAGGGATTAGCCTCTTCTTTCTCTAAAGAATCAGCCTATGGACATGAGACCCACAGACTGGTAAAACATACTGTGACTTCCAAAACTCCCTAGGCCTGGAAGGCAGATCAGCCCCCCTGAAGGAGGCTCTCCTACCACTGAAGCCTAAGGCCAATCCACTGAAAGAGATTATCTGTTGGAATGCTGCACGTATATCTTGACAAGGCCATTAAACCAGGAGGCTTTGCTAACTTATTTCACATCTGCTCAGAAAGCATTTAATTTTTGAACCCCAGAATATTTTTTAGTTTAAAAAAAATTTCTTTTTGACTAAACCACAAACTGTTCCACCATAACCCACATATCAAGGTTACATGAACATATGCGTTCTCCTCTTCATACTGGAGATGGAGTTCAGCCACATTAGTAACAACCTATCCCTGACTCATTGCAAAGAGTAGTTAAGAAGCCATGATTTATTTCCATACTTACAAAGTGAAGGAGGAGCTGGTCAACTTTAGATGGCCAGAATATGATTAGGTATGTTTACTTTCCACATTTCATAGTCTAATTGTTTGCAGGAGAAGACAAAAAACAGAGGAGAGGAATAATGCAGAATCCCTCCTTCTATGTGGGAAAAAATTCCTCTGGGGTGTCAGAAAGAAATGGCAAGCAAGCCAAGGACAGGCTCAGGACACATTAATGAGGAAAATGAATGGAACATTATATACTGCAGAACAATTTCAAAGCATCTGCAGGAATCTGAAGCCTATTACTTTGGCTTCTGATAGTATTACTCCCTGATCCGCATCATCATTGCAGCATAAATTATTCCTTCAAACAGTAAGTAAGAAGAAATAGAAAGACCTTGGCTCAAAAATATCAGGGGGCTTGAAGCAAGAGGTAATAGCCAACAAGGGAAAGGGCAAAACCAAAACAAAATAATTGGGAAAAACAAGGTAGGTCTGATGTCCATATTTTTTGAGTCAGCAAACCTTGAACAACCACCACTCTCATCTAACCATAGTCCAAGCACACAGCTATTACCAGCTAGCTAGTTATCTTCAGTGCATCCTCAAGAAATGGTTTCACTGTGTCTTCTTGTTTCTCTCAGTGTTTTCCTGTAAGACAAACTTCAGGAGTGTGTTTACACAGAGTGGAACGCTGATTTTCAGGTTAGGCTAATACTCATAGACAGTATTCAAAAAAATTCCCAGTACACAGTAAAGCCAAAAAACCAATAAAACAAGAACGCATGTTGTCTCTTACAGTGCACAAGCACAGGTCACTTTTAGAAAGCATTCCAGTTAAACAGGATTAATGACTTAAAAAGACAGATTGATCCCAATTACATGGCAGGTATATTTTGTATTTGAGAATTAGTTTGTAACTGCAATGATAATTAGGCACTTTGTTATCCTTGAACAGGTTATTTTTAAGGTGGCAAGGTGCTTCCAACACTGCGCCAACTATAACAAAGGAGAACTACTAAATACATTTCCCTCCAAATGCCCAGTTACAAAAGAAATGCAAATATAAGTAATGTGGTCATTAACATTTGTGAAAATGTTATGCAGATAATACAGCATTGAAATGCGCAGCTTTAAGGCAGGGATCTCTACTGAGAGTTTGGATGTGAAAGGCAGCAGCATCATTTACTGATCTCTTCAGCCTCAACAGAAGACATGAGACCCCTTCCAGTAAGTAAAAGCATCTCACTCTCATTCATCTCGTGCTAAATGATCTGTCACCTGAGCATATATCCAGTTACCCCTGAAAAGAAAACTGACAGTTATTTTGTTAGTGCCACATTGTGGTATTTTACATAAACAGCAAATCAGTTAAAGCAAATGCTGCAGGGCAAAGCGTTGTCTGATGGGTAGGCAAGACCTGCATCAGATCATCAGTTTATCTACAATTCCCATTGTTTCTTAAATTAAATCACAAAAATCTGGTAAAAGAATACATTTTGCTTTCCTAGACTTTCTTTTATTTATGAGTACTGTCAATTCTTTCAAGATGTCATGAGCTTGCCTGATTATTTGCACAGGAAACTGAGAGGAAGACGAGCAGCACTAACACTCCATCTAAAAAGAACTGTGGCCTCTGCAAACGAGCAGCTCTAATAGCCCGTAAGAGGAATTTGGGGGTCAAAGAAACCAAAAGGACTCCTACACGTTGCCTCCATCAGTATGAACGGAAAAGATTTATGAGTTTACAATAATTTGAAAAGATAATTATTTTACTGCCACAGATCAAAATTCTAGATTTTAACATTAATACAAATTGCACTTGGTATAAACATCATGGGCAACTCAGAAGGAAAAGCTGCTCTGAGCTCTGGAAGTAGATGAATTTGAATGTACTTGATACGATCCATTCAGCAATTCCGACCCCACCCTTTCTGAGGGGAAGCCTAAGGAACAGCTTCTTTAGCAATAGTAATATCCACAAATTTCAGAGTGAATAACTACAGAGACAGGTTCTGACAGAACACAAATGGAAAAAATACTCATAATTTGATCAGTATTTCTGGCAAAACATCTATTTAGTGTTTGCCCTGTTTTTGCAGGTGCCTTCTACTGATTGTATGAACTATTTTAACTGCTTTGGGCAGTTTTAGTAGCTGCTGGTAGAAGGGGGAAGGTGTGAAACATAGTACATGAATAAATAAAATACTAGGTTAGACACGCAAACCAGTTTCAATTTCAGCTGTGGGGAAAAAAAAAAAGAAAAGAAGCTCTTGCCGAGAGGCAAGACTGTAAGACACTAGAACCCACACTGCAGAGCCATGAGCCAGATGAGAGGCAGCAAAAGAGATACTTCAGTCCTATGATAATACATTAGGAAATCAGTTCAAACCTAGTTGTATGGATCTTTTCAAGTATGTTGTATTATGCTTCTCTTAGAAATGAGGTTTGTATACAGTATAGAACATCATTCTGAGTAGTTTCCTGCCTTTGAGCAGAGCTCTCATATTTGATGCAAAAGAATCCTTCCGGAGAAACAAAGACAAAACCTAAGAAAGCAGTTGAGCACGTTCGCCCTCCCCTAGTGAATGCAGTGTGTGTCACACACCACCACAGAAAGCCGTAGTCTCAAAGCAGAAGGTGACTTCTTGGCAATTACTCAGAAAAATTATACCCTATCCAGAGATTTAATTATTTATCTAAGTATTACTGGAACCTTCACCTTACACATTAGTCACAAGAGCAGAAATTCATGTGCTATCTTGATACAGTAAAGGGCTTGAAGAGCCGGCAGCTGGAGACGGACGTGCCAAGAGATTCAGCCCTGAAAAAGTTCCAAGTATGTGTATATATTACAGAGGAATAGGGAGCAATTAGACCAAACCATCAATTCTAAGGGTGTTAATAATATTGGATTAGTAGTCCGAACACAAAGGTGACAAACCCTCAATCTCCTTTATGTATGTGAGGCCACACACAGCTTTTCCAAGAAGAGAGAAGAGCAGCTGTTGCCAAATTGGAGCAGCCCTGAGCACGCTCTACCAATGCAGTCCAGACCGGCTGCCAGCTCGGGCTGTGCTTCTCAACACAAGCCCCAGCACCGTGGTCTGTCCGCCTGCACATCAAACCAAATTTTGGTGGAAAGCTTCTACATTTCTACACTAAGATCCCAACCAGCAGGTTCTCATTCCAACTTCAAAGAAACCAAAACTATAAAAACTCCCATGCTTTTAAAACGTGCTTTAGCAGCTTATCATTTATTTGGTTCAATACCTACTTACCTTTCAAAACTGTCACACGGATTTTGACATGTAAAAGCTGCCAAGCACAGGCAATACCCATCACGAGAGGAAGCTGAAATTTTACAGAAAAATTGCTATAGAACCCAATTTGCCAGAGGATCCGACTTTGACTTCACAGAAACATGCCCAGAGTTGTTCACCGGCTCTTCAAAGCAAGGTGTTCTCTCAATATTTTGCAAGGTATGCTTAGGCACTTAGACAGGGCAGGATGGGGATAGTTGTGAGGAGCAAATAGAGGTGACAGGATTAAATCACTCAGATTTTGTCTGATTTAGGATGGTACAAAGCCTTATTAATGAGAGTTCTTAACAGGCACCTACTTACTGAAACGGTCAGAAAACAAGACTCTAGACATGTTACGAAATCTTGCAAATTCAGAGACTCTAGTCAAAGCGAATGACGAAAAATCATGAAAACTTCAATAAAAAATGAGAGTAACAGATTTCAGTTTTTAGTCTGTCATCCTGTTCTCTCTGCTGAGAGAAAGCTGCGGAGCTGCTTGTCCTACCTGTCTGAGGAAGCTACTGTAGAGCCCGCACATTTCTCCTGGCCCACATGAAGGCAAGCTTTTCAAGATGCTCACCTCACTACTACCAGCGCCCAACTCATCTGAATGGAAAAAATACCAAAACCACAGGGCACAAAGCAGGGCAGAGAGAAATCAAAGAGATTGGCACAAATTAGATCATCATTCCGCTGTATTTACTCAGACTCAGCAAGCAAAGAGAAAGGCTGCTGCCGTCATACTCAACGCTCATTTGGAATCCTACAGCTCCCAGTAGAAGCAAGACTTTGCAACTATAGTGAATACAGTCACGCACACATCAAATACTCATATTTATTGTCTCAGTCTTTAACAACATCTAATTTACTTGAGAATGAGCTAATCTCAGTTAAATGAGCTATTGATGGTTTGTTAAATTCTACAATAACTTTAAGAGCATGAGAGAGAAAGAAAGAAATAAGCCTATTAATGAAATAGCACACTTTGAGGCAGCTTGATTAAGGATGTAGCATTTTTGTTTCAAGAAGAGAGACTGCAGGTAATAAAACCAAGCAAAGCAAAATTTACTATTTATTACTTATAATTTAGGTTTCCACTATTCATTTCCATGACTACATTCCACTGGTATCACAACATGCCCTTCATTTCTAACAGCATATTTAAAGCAATGAATCTCTATTAGCAACTTGCAGCCACATGCAGAAAAATGTGGCTATTTATCTGGTGTCAGTGGAATAGAAGTGATGTTTCCTTTGCATTACAGGAAAAGCCATCCCAGGATTTCAATCACAGCAGGAGCAAGCCTTGAATGCTCTTCAGCTCCTCTGGCCTCGCCATTGCTGTTTATCAAAACCAACCCAGGCAGGTTAGTTGTAGAGCAAAGACTGAGAGGGCTGCTCAGGATTCAGATTTAAATCTTTTGTTATACTTGTCATCTACAAGAGATACAATGAGTAAGATGAGGATTTACACAGTGGTTTCATTTTTAAGGTAGTTTTGCAAGTAGGTTTTGACTGTTCATAATCAAAAGCAGGACCGAAAAAATTTTGAAAGGACTGAATACACTGTGTCAATAATCAAATTTAACTCAGTTTTGTAAATGCACATTGAAGGAGAAATACTTCAGCTAGGTTTCTTATTGCACAGGATTTAAAGGTTATTTGTATGCATCCACAGAGAACTTGACTGTTGATATATTCTTAAAAAGATACAAGCAAGCTATTATGAAACGAAAGGGCCTGAATGTATAAAAAGGTCTTCATTTATATATTGTAATGCTGAAATTATTAACCTAACTGTGAGAGTGCAAGAATTTTAAACAAGACTGAAGAGGTGCCTGGAAATATTCATATGAAGATAGTTTGGTAAGACAAGGCTGGCAGAACAAAATCCACAGGATCTTCTCCACCTAATTCCCGCCTGAGTGAGCAAGCCCTTGCATCAGATGAGTGGAACGGAGAATTCTGTGTTAATCATTTCCCCTTTCTTGCATGTATCTTGTTGTCCTGTCTGCGTTTCCTGGCTGTTATGTTTTCAAGCACAAGATTTCATACAGCTCTTTCTTACCAATCTGAGAATGTCCCTTTCTCAAGGAATTCTTTCATGAATAACATGGAAAAACAACGTAAGAAGGAACCTTTTTCCCTCTGAAGAAGAGTTTAAAAACATTCAGACTTATGTTGTTCTTTGAACTAAACAGTCTTATTTTCTTTTGGTTAAGTGCATGACATACTATGAAAAAAAATACTTAAATAGCTTTAGCAAAGCCTCCACAGCTTTCTTTAAGATGAAATGTAATTGAATGGCTTTGTGAGAATTCTTTTCTCTGTCCTGGTCAACTGTCTACAGAACTTAAACATTTGCTTCCACATGCATATGGCACGGCTGAAATTACGCTGCTTCTTGTGCCAGTTACAGGTTCGAAAGGATAATTTGAGAATGAAATTAAGCTTTTCATGAGAAAAAGTTATTTTAAAAGAGTATAGTTTCCTTCATGCTCGCACATCCAGCCCAAGACTAAAGCGTGCCACATTTGGGTTCTCACTTCACTTTTAAAAAGGTGCATACAGGTACATTCCAGGGTTGGTCTGGCTGCTGTGCAGTAGATTGACTTCTAGCTTCAGACGTCTCTCTTCGCTGTGCTACCATGTCACATCACTAATGCAGCCACTCCAATAGTACGACAGACTCTCTATCTTACTCCAACTCCAGCTCCAGTTCAACTTTAAAAATAAACATGAAATACTATCAGTTCTCAGCAGATCTGAAGAGTTAGCAGCACCATTTAGGAAACTTCTATCTTATAAGCAGTATCATTCTTCCATGAGTTCCACACCACAGCCACACTCAGATCCTAACTGACTAGTGGAGTCAATATTCAAACTAAAAAAAGCAAATGCATAAGTAAATACACCTCTTCTTCACACCCAGCTTTGTGCACTGTTGGAAGATTCCCTTACGGGCATTTAAGTTTCCATTTTGAGAAGCGCTGATGGACTCATTGAAACCAATAAAACAGTGAAAAAAATGTTTACAGTGATTGAGGTAAAGATTTAAGAAAGTCCTCAAGGCTAGTTACGGTGTCCATAGAGGTAAGACATTTTAATTTCTTAATGACATTAAAGGTTCATGTCTAACTGTAAAACACACCATTCCCTAGCAGACACCGAGTACCACCAACCTTTCTCTACCCCACAGAAATGTTGTGAAGTTATGTAACAGCTTTTCAATGCTGTTGGCATGATTTAAAACCAGAGTGATGAAAAACCTGGGCAATCAATTCCCATGGTCTCCTTGTTAAGTAAAGCACAGGGAGTTACACATGCCCTACTATAAGGTTACAGGACCCAAAGTGCTCCTTTGTTAATGGTGGGAACTCGTATCAGTGCAGATTAGCTAATCTAGCCATGGCCAGATTAGCACAATTTATCATCTTAAATGGAGTAACTCTTGGTATAAGCTTAGTAAATCAAAAAATGTGAGTTGTACAAAAGAACAAAACAACAGTGGTAGCAGGAAAGTCACAAGAAGCCTGTATTAAATTTCTCACAGGCAAAAAAAGAGAGAAAAATCCCGTAGCCAGAGCTGGATAAGGATTATTGCAGCTATAGGGGAAAGTGAAGCTAAGAAACTTTTTTTTTTTTTTTTTAATTTTACAGTGAGGGCTCTTCCTTCTTTCTCAGCTGATTCAGTTGAGGACATTAACTGATTCTAGCACCAATTCTGAGAATAAGGGAGTTAGCTCTTGAATAAGAGTTTATATACCTTAAAATTCTACAGTCAGGTATTGCTTTTTCTGATAGTTTAATTTATCAGCAATTAATCCCAATTCCTCAAGCAACTAAACTGGATTTAGCTCTTCATATTTCTAAACATTTTTAATAGCCATCTGTAATAGTGCTAAGAATCATATACTACACCTTATCATTTTACACTTCTAAGAGACACCAAAAGTTGATGGAATCAACATTTTGTCAGCTGAAAAGTAAATTTCTATTCGATAGTAATAAAGCAGAATGCCCCTTTAAGACCATTTTAGACAACTCTCAGCTCTCACTCTGGACGAGGAAAACAGCTGAAAACAGACTGTTCTACAGGGCAGCTTGGCCTGGATATGTCAGAGATATGAAATAAGAGGATCTAGCCGGTTCATCAATTTTACCTCTCACTAGCTCAACAGCAAGACTCACAGCTGTGGGGAATGCTGAACCAGTGGACCATTCACACAAAAGGACAAACAAACCGGTGTCATCTAGTCACATTATGAGAAGTTACAAACACAAATAAGATCAAGAGGAAAGTAGTTTCACATTTCCAGGGAGTATAAATCACAGTAAGAGGCCGAGAAAATATTTTAGGACACTGGGAAAACCGAAGACGACCTAACTTGCAATTATAAGTAAGAGAACAGAAGATCTAGCTCTACATATCTTGAAGCGCATTTCAATTTGTTTCCTCGTGTCTTATCTAAATATGAGCTATCCAAGAAAGAGGCAGACAAGAACCTTCCCTGTGGTTCCAGCTATCAAATCCTAAGTTCCGTACTAATCTGAACTAACCTTGGAAAGTGTTCTGATTACTTCTTCCACTACTATACAGCTCCAGAACCTATTGGTAACACTCACAGATGATCGTCCACAGCTCACGTGCATCAAGACATGCTTCCCTCTGTAGCTAAACCGTCCAACGAGCCTCAGTGAGTGTCCTGAACAAATGCCTTGCACCACCGATTTTTATGATGTGCCATAATTTACAGCAAGCACATACTGTGAAGAACGGCGTTAATGAACAAACTGCTTGCTTCAGTGTTCTCCTCTCTTCGCTGCACTGCTAAGTGGGATTGGGAGAAGATAACTGAAGTGGGACTCAATACGCTGTAGGTCTGAATAGCCTCAAGGGTTTGATTGTGAAGGTTTATGTTGTGGGTAGCAGGCAGAAAATAAACAACGTTCCAAAGCCGTAAAAGGGATAAAGAGAAAGAAAGATCGCCCATGACATCAAAATGAGCAAGACCCTTCTTCTACAGTCCTGCTTATATTTTTTGATCTTTGGTGGTATTTCAGCAGTAAGATTTTGTTTAGATGTAACAGATTTTATTCACAAGAAAAATAAATACAGATGAGGTATGCTAGATTCTACAGGCAAGTTCTCCCCTGTTTCCACGACAGTCTGGTACCACCATACATCAGTGATTCTACTCTGGAATACATCAGTCCCTCAGAGGGATGTCACATGTGCTTTTAAGCATTAACTATCACAAGCAAGGCATGGTAACTGCAATACAACAAGTATTAGTTTTCTAGGTTTCTAGTTTCCCCCGTGCCATTACAGCTCAAGCTGGGCAAAACCAAAAACACTTTTGAAAAACAGTGAATTCACTAGGAAAAAAAAAATTGAGTTTTGAAGCACTTGGAGCCACTTACATGTAAGAAGATGAATTTTCTAGAAAGCTGGACAGTAAGAACTGTGATGGCAGAAAATCAGAAAAGGCAAAATGCAGTGGTTTGACATCTGAGATATGTTAGAGGAACTCGCAGTAACAAAGTACTAATCTTATAGAACTGGAACTCAGTTCTGCTCAACCTGCATTTAGGATAGTCAAGACGCAAGATTCAAATTCAGCTTTCCCTTGCAGGATCCAGATCTGCTTCGAAATTTTATATATACACACTGTACGAAGTACCATGGCCACCGTGCCATGAAGTATTCTTGGACATGCACTTCTTCAAAACTGGAAATGTAGCTTGAAAACATTAGATTAAGACAGTTTAGAAAATTATGAGCTGAAAATAGCAGTTGGAGTAAGAATCATCCTACACTGTCGCTACAGCGGAGAGTCTTGCATCATATCACCAACATTTCCCCTAATAAGCACTTACCAGAGCAACCTCATCACGGGTTACTGAGGCAAATTCCAGTTAAGAGCATAATTGAACGAAGGTGCATGTGATTACCGAGGGAATAATAGGTTTTATTGAGACCCGAGCAAGGGCTGTCTCCCTGGAGCTCTGTAATCCCACTCCTGGACACCACTAGGGTGTAGTTTACAATTCCAGTGGTAGTGTCTAGTATGACAAGGTCATGGTCCAGAAATGCTCCAGGGCAGGGTGGATAATTAGTACCGTGAGCCACACACTATTTTTTGAAACTCTGTACGTCTCACCACAGGGTGCTTATGTTAGAAGAGCTGCATGTTCCTACATAAAAAACCAATTTCTTATCAGTATAACCCCTGAACAGAGCCCTGTATCAGCCCACTCACACATACTATAAACAGCTTCATTCTGGCTGTCACGACTGCAAAGCATTTATTTCCTGATAATATACTCTGCTGTTTTAAACAGATATTTAAAGTCTCATTGATTTAAATGCACTCAGTGTTACCATGTAAATACCCACGGTCTGTGAGTTCTAGCATTTGGTTCTTAGACATTTCCTTTCCTTAAGATTAATCACGAAAGCTTTGCTGCTTCTCCCAACACTCAAGGATACACTAGACAAACTACAAGTGTGCTGTCCATGTATGTCAAACAAATATGGGACGTAGTTACCAAGAAGCTGTTAGACCCTATGGAAGTGCTGCTCAAGCAGCTGTTCCTCGAATCTGCAGAACAAACAGCAAATTAAGCAAATACAAGCCATACAGATCCCCACACACCTCACACCTTGCCTGAAGTTATCCCATCTATTCCCTGATGTCTGTGATCCAGGGATTGTGTGTGACAAAGCTATCTTTTCATCACATTCTTTGGAGCAAAACCAGCAGTAGTTATTATTTCTGTCTTATTCTGATGTGACAAAGCCTAAGCCGAGGTTTGTATGTCTGCAGAGCTACAGCAGTCCTCGAAGATCACTTTGTACCAGCTTCTGCAGCTGCATTTCTGAATTTAAGCCTTCCAGCTTATTCCTAGCAACACATTTCAGACTTTCCAAAGTCACTTCATCACTGTGGTGTAATGTCTTGTAGTATTGATTATTCTTCTGTCTTTGCAGCAGTTTTGCTCACCACTACCTGTCTCAGCACTCAAGAAGCCATTCCATATCCTCAGTGTTTGAATTAGCCACTAGCACCAGGATCCTGTTTCAAAATGTTGGGTGGATACAGAATGGAGATCTTGCACTTAAACCACATAAATCAAGAGGGCATTTCAATAAGGTAACACGAAAGACTTATGACCCAATTTGCAGGGTTCACATCCTAACAATTGTTTAGTGGTGGTGTATAAAATTCAGGTTTTGGAAATAATTAATCATATTCTGAAATTATTTTGGTTTGCATTCTAGAGTACTTAAGATCTTGAGCTCGACTTCATGCTGAAGTCCAAGCAACACCCCCCTCCACTCTGAAATCCTTTATTTTCAGACCTTTCCTAACACACCTGTTCCTCTTAGCCCAGGGAGTGCTTTCAGCAAGCAGCTCACAGAAAGCTGTCACCACTAACACGGCTGACAAACCACTGGGACCAGCAGCATCCACGATGAACTGACATCCAAGATCCCACTGGCGTTAATAGCTGTTGATGTCTCTCAAGGAGGGTTTCTTAGTGGCCAGCATTATTCGCTTCTACTCAGACAGGCTCTCCATCCAAATAAGCAGCTCCCTGCGATCTTTTGCATTAAAAGGGCAACAGCTATCATTTTCCTATGTCTGCCTGAATTGCACATGCTAACACAGAATTGGTAGCAATCATCCGATATACCACCTCACAGCACTCGAATTACCTATCCATCATTCAAAAATCAATTCAAGAGATGTGTCTGCTTTTAAATGAGGTTTGTAAAAAAAGCCACACACACGAGCTGCATTAAAGTTTTAAGAAAACAGCCATAAGCACCAGGTTCCAAAGCAGTCCCCCTCTTTAAAATCCCCCTAACTTTTTTAATCAGAGATTAACACAACCCCAATTACAAACATATCTTCAAAAATCACAACCTGCTGGACAGACCTTAGTGTAAAACTCAAGAGTAAAATACTGCCTCTTTTCACAGCCTCTCACCAGCTTGCTGTGCTAGGTACAACAGGTATTATTTCCTTTCTATTGCAAGAAAAATGGAATCGAGGAAATAAAAATGTACCTGGGTCAAAGCACTGGAGTATAGTGAAATAAAGAAATCCAGAGATTTCGACTCTCAAGGAGTATTTGGGGATTGAGAACACAGAGAGAATAAAATAAAGTCTGAATCTCTGTACAAACTGGCTGCTTTTTCCTTTTAGGCGAACGCTGAGCGGGGATTGCAGCCTAAACAGCAATGAACAGAAGCGGATGCTGGAAACCAGCCGGAAACCAGGACATGAACGTTTAGGTCCTCTGATAACGCTATATTGCTATCACTGTCATTAGAAGATGCCACAGTTTACCTCACTTTTTCAGGACCAAAACTGAATGCATTGGCCAATACATAAATGATCAAAAAAATCTATTTTCACACTTTGCTGTATGCTGTTACTTTTAGCCAGCAGCATATGATTTCTGTCTGGAAAAGACAGTGGTTATGGTGCGTTCAGCACTCCTGTCCAACAAAACTCTTCCCCATAAATCTGTGTTCCAGTGTGTGACTAGTGAAAACACTTCATTACACTACTTCAGACTGCCAATATTTTACAGCAATGTATTCGCATGTCAAAAATATGGGAGATATGCAACCTGAGCTCATCAAATAGAATCCATTGAGACAGCACCTAGGTTAGAAATGTGATTTATTTTGTGCATCTACCGAACGCTGATGGAAAAAGGGTTCAGCTGTATGAATAAGCCATTTATTTGGTTGTCCACAAGAAAACAGAGTAGCGCTTAAGCATAATCAAAACCTGTACATTGATTTGCTTAGCACTGAACACACTTTTGGCCACTGATAAGAACTGGTGTCGGTTGGACTCTATGATCTTAAAGATCTCTCCCAACCAAAACAATTCTGTGAAACCCCCAAATGTCAGGACAATGTGGTCCACAGCCATATCAGGTGAACACTGTAAGAACAACAAAGCCATTTGCTACTCTCAGGAAAACCTACGATAAGCAAGCAATATTCCAGGGGATATCCCAGGTGGGAAACAGCAGAGTACTCCCTCATCTGAGACAGTCTTTCTCCTTAACTAAACACAGTGGAGTGTTAATCAGGCTCTCCCCAGCCTGGGGTTTTGGCAGCTAGAAAAGTGCTCGTCTTTCTACTTTATCTTGTTAAGTGGCACCTTAAAACTGAGAGAACAACAGGATTAATGGTTATTTTTCTTATCTACCTGAGGGCAATGCACACAATAGAAACCTTCTCAATAACAGGAAGAGCTCAGTAGTATATTTCAGAAAGCCTGGCTTTGAGGCAGAGTGGTAAAGGTGACCAGAAAATTTACACCTGAACTAAGATGTAAACAAATGCCAAGGATTTTACTCCCCAGTGGTTATTTTAAATAAATCAGCTCCACTCAGCAGGTTTGATTTCACAATACGAAAAAAACCCCATGATTTAGTGTAACCCCTAAATGAACCATTTGGCACTAATGATTTCCCTTACTTGTCAATTTTCTATTTCTTCAGTAACATTTTCATATAAATCAAACCTTTAAAATTCAGACCTAAGGTCAAAGACTTAGCAAGAAAGCTTTTTTCAGGGAAAAGTGGTTTGCATCGCCCATTAGACGTGTGCCATTTTGCCCCCAATCCTATGCTTGCTCTGAGTCCAGGTCGCATAGGAAATCACTGTAATCTGTCTTCCTTTTCAACCCTGTGATCACTGTATGAATCAATTTTATAGTTTTAATTGTCTTTACTCACTGATTTCCCACAGCTTTACACTGCAGCAATGTATAAACGCACCTATCAAACAAGACAGCAGCTGCTGGTACAAATTTTCCCAGGGCTCAGATACAATCTCTTGGGAGTAACAAAACCAAATGGAAGGTTGATCTTGGCCAAGGGAAAACTTATCACAGACACTGTTCCGATCCTTGCTTGTGGGAATGGTAAGCAAGTCAGATATATATGTATACCCTACTGAGGCAAGATTTACTCACTGAATTCAGAAATGCATCATCTGTTGGAGATGATAAACAGTTCAACACTCTGCTGCCTACAGTTCCTTGCGTTCCCCCTACCATGTAAGCTCCTCAAGTATTCTTTTCTTTTAGCAGCTAACAAGCATCTATTGCTCATGATATCTAACACTAATGAAGGGATTTTCCTTTTTCCTCAGCTGGAGCCCTGAAATGTGCAATATTTATCTTGTTGCCTCAGTAAAACAAGGAGAGTTAACATACTGTGCTCTCCCATTCTTCACCTTCTCCCACAAAGCACCAACCTGTTGTTTATCCTGCTGTAGTTAAGGAAACTCTCTTCAGTGAAGAAACCATACAGAATTTTCATGGCAGCTACAATCTTTGTTACAAATAAACTAATTCTATACCTTGATTCCCATGGTATTTCAAGCAGACTGGCAATAAAATTGACTACTCTCTTGCTGTGCATTAAAGTGATCATTAGCAACATGATAAACGGCCCCCTTGAATTTTGCAGGAGGCAGCAGTTAACACCAGTTAAGGTACATCATCACACCCTTTCTGCAGTGACACCAATTAGATTTCCTTGATTTAAATAATATTATTCTTATCCTGATGATCACTCCCCAAAAAAATCTTTGTACTTGGTAGATTGGAAGTTTCCCCAGTTATTTTTCCTGCAGCAGTTCCACTACAATGAAAAGATCACGTATCCTAAACACAATCCACGTAATGAAACTTGCACAGAGGACCTTGGGATTCTCACCTCTCCTTCACTGCATGGTTACATGCTCCAGTAGCAGCTCACAGCACTGAGACCATGGCCTTCAGTAAACATTCAGTAATTTCAGAAATTTGTATTTTATTTTTTCCAGGGGGCTACTACCCATGCACCCAAAGCAACAGCTTCATTTATGCTCCCTTCAGAGTCCACGTGCTGTGACACTTGGAAAAAGGTTTGTTTCTTTTTATGTTAAAAGTGTTTTTCAGTAGACACACAACAGTACCAAATATTAATCCATTTAATTTCAAACTACGTTTTTTACTTAGACTTTAACTTCCCAGTCATCTTTGGACCACACTTTGCTAAACTCCTATGACTCACCAGTGGGCTATAAATCAGCGATACAGAAAAAATTTCTTCTTTCCTTACTCTGAAATTTACTGCTTTGTCTCCAGGAAATCTTGAAGCATTGAATGACAAATGGTCCGTGACTTCGGGGCATTTTAGCATACCACAAGGGTTGAAGCTGAAGGTTTTCAGCATTGCTGAGCCAGCCCAGGACTGCATTAAAGATTTAGTAATTCAGAGCTGTAAACTACAGCTTATGCATTTCTCAGTCATAAGTTAAGTACCAATGCTTGAGCTCTGGAGTAAAACACTAATGCCAATAATTTTCATTTTACAGCCTGAGCTGTTGGATCTGTTGCTTACATGGAAAAAATGCAATCAAATCCATTTCAGAAAGGTCAAAACAATGGAGAAAGATGGGACTGAGCATTCTGCATTTTAAGATGAGTTTGAGAAAACAGAGTATTTTCTGGTGAAGCTGAAATTATTTCAACCTCTGAGAAGGAGTGTATTTTGCTTTGCTTCAAGACTATTCATTCATTTTCCGTTTGAGCAAACCTCAAAATATAAAGAGATTTAAGTAGAGGGAGCACTTGTGGCACTGTGATCCTGCTAGCTAGCTATGAATTATTTTGTAGAAACAGAAAATACACAGCTGCTCTGGGAGCTATGCACACGTTCTGCTATCCACTTACTGCAAGCAGTTAAAACCCTAAAATACTCCATGCAAAGCTACCTCCTGTCCCATATGGCTTTTAAAAGTATTAATGTAGCCAATATTCCAGAATTTGTGATAGGACAAACCTACAAACACTCCATGGCCAACACAGAAAACGCTGGTAAACGTTTCCCACTTTGGTTTCACAACAGCAATGTTGTGTACAGGCCGAGTGCAGACAGAAGGCTGGAAGTAAACACGTAAAGGAAGGATGGATTTTGATTACGGCACGAGAAACGCATAACTCACTTTCCTTCCCTGTCAGAACTGTCTGGGCAACTCGTTTAGTATCTCGGTATTTCAGACCTCACGTATCTCAAAACCCATTGTGTGTTAGATGCATGCTGTGAAGGGTCATAAAACAGCTTTAGAGAAACTAGTTCTTACAGTGACGGGTTATAGAAGTACTGTGGATCAAATATATTGCTATTTACCACTGTTAATGTCCTAAAGTTCTGGAAAGAAATTACATACATAATGTCCTATCTTACCCAGAGAACAATGGAAGAAAAAACAGATTTTACAGAGAAACAAGATAGTCAAAGATTGGTGCGTTATTTTGCTTTATGTGTATCTTTACAATCTGATATTTAAGGCAGAGAGGAGTCACTAGGTTTTCCAGGAAGATGTGAAAAAATTAGGAAGTAAATTAATGCAAATCTTCATGGATATAATAAAACCAAAGAAGTCAAATCTTTACTGATCAAAATGGCCAAACAGAATCAAACTGCAACCCAAGTCATGTAAGAGACAAGACTTCTAGAATTCCCTCTATGAAAATTATTCATAGAAGACTTACATTTAACACTGGATTCCATAAAACAAAAAACTCTGCATTGAGAGTGCGAAGAATGAGATTTATTCTCCAAATATTTCTTATAAAGCAAATTTATACTGAAGCTGGAAATGACTTTACAAATACAAAATAATCTATAACTTCCATCATCAATAAGCTGTTAGACCAACTGAAACTTGCACTCCAAGCAAAAAGATAAACTCACACCAGAACAGTAACAACATGAATTCCCTTGTAATTATACTAAAGCAAACAGGCAAAATTTGCAGTGAATCTATGGCTACTACCACAAAAATGCACCATATCATCGCTATGTAAGTAAGAACAGGTGTGGCGTAAATACATACTGCAGCAAGGCACACTAAGGTGAATGAAAAGACTGCCATTGACTCCAAAAGGCAATGGAGCATGCACAAAATAGAAGTATAATAAAATTCAGGAAAGTTGGGCGAGTCATCATTGAAATTTTGGCACATATCACAGAAGATTAGCTGCCTTTTCAATGTGCAATAAGCATTCTGAATTTAATTACTGACAGTCAGCTGTGATACCAGTTTGTCCTATCAACATTATCATAAAGATGAAAATAAAGCAGAAAAAAATCTGCTTGAAATTACAAAAATACAGCTTCACTCCTTTGTTGCTTTAACTTTCATTCCCAGTGGAAAAAAGGAAAAATAAATCATACAGCTGAACTATCTGCTCACTACCTTATACATGCAATACAAACTTATTGTATATATTAAGTTATTAACATATATATTATTAAAGTATTTTACCTATAAACACCAAAACACTAGGTTTGAGCATTGGCACGGTAAACATTTGTAGGAATAGAAAATTAAAGGGTTATTTTAAAGCTTGTGCCCCCTCCAAAAAGTTCAAGCTTGGTAAGTATCAGTTTAGGAATAAGTCATAAAATATGCAACATGTTAATGCAGGTAAGAGCACATATTACTGCACTTCAAAAAAGGACACAAGAGCAAACCATGGAAGTAAGTCAACACCTTAAGAATTTATTGCAGCGTCTGTGAGGATATGATGTATGTCATGCTCTCTCTAAGCTCACCGGTATGTAGGACTGTAGAAGTGTTGTAACTGGCACGCTAGGGCTGTGGGTACATCAGCCTTCAGAAATTAGAAATTCATGTTGTACCAAAGACAAAGATTTTGTTAGCACATTACCTTTGACCTTCACAAAAGGCATTAATGATATCGAATGCATAACACTGTAGGAAGTCTCATTTTCAAAGACCCCATCACCCACCTGGAAGACCACATGTGTGAGGTATCAGCTCACTCATACAAAACTGTCCACACGGTTTTTAAAATATGAACCACCCTTTGATACACCACTTTTCTTGAAGACATGGACCTCAGCAATAGACAACAAAACCACCCACTTACGGGAATCTTAGCTGAAAGACAGCTGGACACATTCCCCATTGCCTTCATACAGCACAACGGACTACCCATTTTTGTTTATTTTCTTGTTATAATAATAAAACCCCCTATTTTCTCAAGTCTGGAAAGTTTATCAACATATAGACATAAAAGTAGTCTGACCCTCCTCTGGGAAGGGCCATTACCTACAAAGCTATCTTAATTTCTAACCCTGCTTCAGTCAATATTTTTGGTAACTACGAAGTCTTGGAATTGTTGAAGGACGAAGCTGCCCAGGCTTCACATCCCCAAGGAACAACAGGCAGCTGTGGCGGTTGTGTGGGGCAGAGCCTCTCTCGTACCATCATACTGACGGCATTTTGCAGTGAAGAAATCAGGTCTGGGATAACATGGTAAAAGGGCAGCTATAAATTTAGTTCTGAGCGGAAACAAATAGAAGATAGAAAAACAGGCCTGAATACTAATGAAACAGTGGTAATGGAATGAGACCACACAGGAAGGTCACTAAAAACAGCTCTCGGTGTTATCCTCTGAAGATAGCTTCAGATTGAACCACGAAAGCTGTTGAATAAAAATTCAGAAGTTTTTCTGACCGAAAAACAAGCAGCAAGATAACAGCAACGCAGCTGAACAGCAGAATCACTGTTAACTCAGGAATCAAGAAGCACAAAGGTCTGGGGATCACCACACACCTCTGCAAAATTTCTGCCACCAATGGTCTCTTTGATTCATTCACTTAGGCCAGTTGCTGCAAAAAGACTAGGAGGTATAATAAAGCATAACACAATTCCAGGAACTCTTAGCAGCAGCTCATTTTGCATTATCTCGATGATAACACACAGGGAAAGCAGACCATTAATGCTCTGCAAATAGGACTGGGTGCTGTTTTATTACAGGATGGTGTTCTAATTGTCCTTGCTGCTAGAGCAATCACTCATACTGGAAAGCACTTAGCCCAAGACTAACTAAGAGGCAGTTGCTCTACTAAGAGCTGTGAAAGGTTTCTTTAATATGTTTCTTTCAGACAAGGTACTTTGAGGAGCTAATGTGAAGCAGATGTTTCTGAATTACCCCTGAGAATACAAAAAGACCTTTTTCATCATTATATGGAATAAGATATTACCCAAGGCAAATGCTGGTACTAAAATTTTCCCACAGGATTCCTGTTGATATTAGGGATGTTATCTTACCCTAAATATAACAAGAATTTAATTTTCATAAATGAAACAAGTACACAAATTTGCCGGAAGGCAGCAGCAAAGACACTAAAGCACTTTTGAAAATCTAACAGGTTTCCTACATAGTTTGCAAGTTGCAATGCTTTCCATAACTACTTTGAACAATTTCCTCAATTCCAAAAGTCAAGGATTTTTAATATCTAAGAAATGGAGACTGCTGTGATCCTAGTTATTCCAAAGAAAGTCCCATAAACGCCACATCCTATTCCATACATTCCTCAAGTCACCTGACTTTACTGAGCTACAATTAAATCTGGTCAATTAGTTCACCAAAAAAAAAAAAAAGCTATTTTTGAGACTATATGCTGTGGTACATCTAATAAGAAGTCTTGGTCTGGAGAGGCTGATGTGAAAGGACTAAGGAATTCTGAGTTAGCAGGGGTTTGAGGTACTTCTGCGTGAGCACTTCTAAGGATGCTACTTTTTTGTTAAAACATGGTAGCTTCAGACAAAGGAACTGCAAAGCTAGCCAGTTTCTCCATTAGAATGCCAAGAAATTAATTCGAAATTTAGCCCTTCCAGCCTGGGTAACCAAATCAGCCAGGCCATGGTCTCATGTCAGTCGCCCACTCACTTGCCCAGAGGAATGCTGAATAGGGTGGGCAGGTCATACACTGCCACTTACCCCCAGAAGATGTTACCACCACAGCCATTCAAGTGCTGTTCAGACATCAGCGCATCAGCTTGAGAAGTGGGAAGTCACGACAGTAGCAGGGAGACAATTACCTCACAATTTCTTCTTTCCGTTTATATTGAGCATGTCTGATGCAGCACACAGCCAGACGAGGTACTTAACCCTTTAAAAAGACACTCATTCATTGCGTTGCCTATCACCCGTATAAATCAGCTTGAACAGTTTTTATTTTATGCTCCAGAATCTGTAAACCAGTAACTTTCTGTAGTGTCACAGAGGGCATTGCTTCTCATGCAACCAGGATTCAGCACTTGTTTCACCAGTCCAACACCAGGAAGCAGATTTGGACCATCCATGCTCATTTAAAGGAGACACTGCAATCCACTTCAACTGCTGATTAGAAAAAAATGAGACTTAGAGACCTGCTACCACTGAGTCACAGACCATAATACCTATCAGCATAGGGTTTGGAAAAAAGACATCCATAAAGTGCTGATTTTCTCTGGGCTTCAGACCCCTGACCTGCTTTCACACCTCATTCATTTACTTTTCCAGTTATTTGCAAGTATCACTTGGTAATACAAACTGTGATCCTTAAAACCATCACAGTCAGTGGAACATTTAGAGTCCACCAAACATTTCCTGGGGAACTGACATAAAAACCTTTATACAAGAACTATAACAGAAAACCCCTTCCCTCCATTTTAAACAACTAAAACAGTTGCTGTTAATACGGCTTAAGTATTAACCATCCTACGCCCGTAAGACACAAAAAGCACCAGCCAGTACATGCTAATGCGAGCATGGCAGAGAAGTACGCTGCTGTCAGGTAAGCATTCACGGTGCAACGTTCTATTAAACAATTTCAGAGATATTAATGCAACTCGGAAGAATGATTGATGCTGTATTGCTGCAGGAAAGTTTGTATGAAGATCACAGCTTTGTTTTTATTGTTCTCTGCTTATTTGAAACAAAAAAAAAATCCACTTCTAGAAACTTTTTTCAGCTGGAAATACGAAAAACAAAATGACACTTCCATTCTGAGATTAATAGCTACATGGTTTTGAACAAGCACTTCTGAATTTAAATCTGAATATTTCAATGCATTATTTATTTACCCAATCACTTGAAAAATCCTCCCTCTCTCGTATCCTAACATTCTCCTAAAGCAAAGGAAAGCAATATTTCAGGAAATCACTCTGTCCTTCTCATAAAGAGGTATTTCCATATTAAAAATCCCAGGGGAAACTACAATCATAACAGAGCACGTGGCTTCAAGGATTACATTATAGTAAGAAATTCATGACCAAGTTGGCATTAGAACTAAATAAGCTAAAAGCTTTCTTTCAAGGATGACAGTGGAGTTGATTACAATGCAGTCTACAATCATTTCTCCTGTGCATATGTATGTCGCCAAAGATCCAACAGGATCTTACAAAAACCACTAATTGATTGGGCAAAAATTGTTCACATTTTTATTCATCTACGTATCACACAGTTTGTACAATATTTTATTTCCAGCAGATCTGTATTTTGAAATGCTATGATCCTTTGAATCGTTATTTCTATCGTACATAAAGGCTCCTTCCAAGCTCTTAGCAAAACCCGTGATCTCCATGGAATCAGGGATATCTTTACTCCAAAACAGTCACAGTGACAGTCTTTTTACACCAAGCAAGACAATTTCAGCAGTGATCATTAGGCAATATAAATAGAAGCATTTATGTCTGTTTCTCCTGAATAAAGCTGAATATGCAGCCTCCACGGTCTGGTGAAAAAGTAGAAACACTCATAAACACGGTTGAACAGAACTTTAATTTTAGAATTCTTCTAAATACTCCAAAAACCACATGCATTGCAATTACCTTGGGAACTGGTGCGCTACCTCAAAAACAGATGCTGAATTAAGAGGGCACTGATTACAGAATAGGGCCTTGCTAAATCAGATTTGGTGCTACGACACTGTTTCACTGACATTCCTGTTAGCTCAAGAGTAAAAAGGAAATTCCTAGCTGGCAAATCATATTTTGTGCATCACTTTCTGGCCCTATGTGGTTGAACTTAACACCTCAGACCATTTACTAGTAACCAAACCAAGCAGTGACAACCCATTCTCCCTCTGTTGGTTTATAACCTGTTTCAGCATGGTTCCCCGGGATGATGATGCTGTTACAAAAGCAGAGCCACTTGAACAGTGAGTTATGACAGGCTACTTTCAGATGATGATCTAAGTAACAGCTCACAGTCAAGGGGCTGACATCTCGCTCGAGTGTCATTTTAAGAACAAGGAAAACATTATCTTAGATGTCAACAAGAACAAAGACGCAAGAAGAAAGGAAAGTACTTAAAACTGTTTCATAAGAAAAACAACAAGTAGAGATAAATTCTTACAACTGTTGTAGCAAAGCCTTGCCTGTGCTCCTCACAGGTTCCCATTGTTTTTTCCACTCTTCCTGCTATAAACCATGACACACTTCAGTACAGTTTCTTCCACTATAAATCCAATCTAAGGATTTCCCACAACTGCAGGTCAGACAGCAGCTAACTGACAACACTGAATTAGGCAATATGTATTATAAATGGAAAACACAGATTTATAGGGAAAATATTTCAGCTACTACATATTAGACAAGAATCATCCTCATCGGAGTAGTAGTCTAAATCCCAGTTCTGTCTTTACACTATAAGCTATGTTCTGGAAAGCAACATCTTTAAAAGTACAGTTACACTGTGATAATCCAACAGGATATACAGGAAAAGCAATTATTAAGACAGATCACACGTTTCCATCCCATGGACTCCTAAGCCGCTTTATAAAACTCAGACACACACCACTCGACTCAAACGTATTTTCTTTTCCTACCTGGAAATTGTACAGTGCAGAACAGCAGAGGAGCAAAAGCAAACTCTGGCAGAGGATATACGGGGCTTGTGTTCGGATCATTTGGACTAAGAGGTTTGTAGCAAAAAACCATTGAAAATGGCCTTTCTCCCTTATTTCTCTACACAGTCTTTATCACTGATATATTAGGGGGGGTTGTGCAAAATCATCACTAGAGATGGACTTCTAGAGGGGTTTTTTTTCCAATGACCGTTTCGCGAGGCCACCTTTGTCTGCTGTCCTTGGCTACAGCTGATCTCTCCCGTCTCCCTGTCAGGATCCAGATGGCCAGCAGGACCATTTGTTCCGACTCCATGACACTCTCCACTGGCACAGCCCCTCCAGTCAGACCCTGTGCTGTTAGCAGCAGCCTACTGCTTGGGCTGAACCTGGCAAGTGCTGACACCGGGGGTCTTACCAGACAGCTGCTTAACTTAGGAGACCTCAATTCCTG